>NC_061122.1:98228326-98411788 GCF_002878395.1 Capsicum annuum | reverse complement strand
TATAGTACAATTAGAATAAATTATTACAAAGAAATTTGCAGTATCACAACTACTTTAGGATAAAATGATAGACTATGAGTATTTAAAATATTGGAGACAAGATATGGAAGAAATAAGATTAACATAAATACTTATGAAAGAAAATTTATTTGAATATTTTAGAACAAAAGATATAGAATAGTTAGAATACCTTCAAAATAATATACAAGAATTACAAAGACTAAGAGAAAAAACTAAAGGATATTACAGTAAAACATTTAATCAAATACCATCTAATCACCCCCCAAGATATGAACATTAATAAATTAAAATAAATAAACTAAAAATAAAAATGTTTAGAGAAGTTAAGAAATATCCACGCACAAACAAAAATAGATCCATTAGAGTTATAATAGATCTATTTAAGTTACCCAAGTTATCCACACCCCTTACAATTGGATTTCACGCCCTTCCTTGAGCTTTAACACTTTGGGAATTTTTCAAAATAGATCCTAATTAATTGAATTTCGAAATAGGTATCGAACATCCAAAAAATTATCGACTGTCAATCACAATTGATCTGTCGAAACAATCCTCTAACTTGATAAAAAATTAGAGTGTGACCAAGGTTGTCACCGTGAACATAAAATAAATGTTTGAAAAACCAATCAACCACTGCGCAAATAGAAGCTCTCTCCCCCCCTCTCTCTTTATACACACACACACACATATATGGGGAGAAGGGTTCGAAATATATTCAAACTTTGACGAAAATTATTGTAACACGCCTTAACTTTGCGGGGGTCCTATGACACTCCCCCCAGTATTTATTAACGTATTTTAGTGACCATTATTTGCACAACTGAACCGCTGCGTGAATACACACTTATTGAGTACGTAGGAGTCAAAATAATTCTCTATAAAACTACCTCTAATTACCATATAGCATTACATGTACCCTTTATTTTGTATATTTTTCATTAAATCCACCAAATAAATTATATTCATTTTATTATAATTATTCTAATTAATTCTCTAAACCTACATTCTTTTTCACTTCAATTGTATCTCGCCATTGTTGTTGAAGGTAAGCTTTTATTTTTAAAAATAATTTCTTTGTTTTTTTTCACATCAATTGTATCTCGCCATTGTTGTTGAAGGTAAGCTTTTATTTTTAAAAATAATTGTTCTCTCTATTTGTTAAAAACTTAGGGCTTATAATTTCTTCTCACTAATTTCTGATTTTCAAATTAGGATTAGCCACGAAAGAGATAAAATAAGATTTCATTGTATAGACATGGAAGATCCAAGGTTTAATGCGGAGGTGTTGATGAATAATCTGTTCATTATTTCAAAGTTGGTAAAGAAAATAAAACACATGAATGAGCTGTTGAAGAAAATGAAGAAGCGGGAAGAAATGGTTGTTGCTTACAATGATATAGAAATAGTTGTTTGTCTCATTTTGGCAAAGAGGAAACGTCGGGATTTTCGAGAAGATTATGGAAAGGATAATTTTTTTCTTTTTTTAATTTGCTAAATGTGGATAAGTGGGAATTAAAATAAAATTAAGTAATATAATACAGTCTTTTTTTATTTAACAGGTGCGTGTGAAGCACCGTCTTCAATGAACTGAGTCAGAGGTCCAATTGTGCTAATAATGATCACTTAAATGCGCTAATAAATAGTCAGTAGGGGAAGGGTGGAAATAGGATTCCTGCAAAGTTGAGACATGTTACAACTTTATATCTATCTATCTATCTATCTATATATATATATACATATATATATATATACATATATATATATGTATATATATATAGATAGATAAACATATTAGAGGGAGGGAGAGAGAGAAAAAAATTTTGTATTGCTTTTTATGGGTCTAAAATTTGTTTGGATTAAATGTGTTGATGAGTTAAGTAAATAGATTATTAATAAAAGTATAAATAAATAAATACCAACCCTTTTGGAAGTAATTACACTCTCTCCTATTTTTTAATTACTTTACTCTCTCTCTATTAATATACATAACATAGCCGACATATACATAGTATTTTGTGTATATGTTGAGATTTTTGTAATATGTTTAGGGTGTTGGGATTTTTTGTAACATTGAAAACATAAGTTGTGTATTTATATAATTTTTAGTTTAAAAAATAGTTTAATGTGACATTACATTCAATTAGAAAAGGAGAGTTTTGTGTGCTAAGTATATCTTGAGAAAAATAATAATAGTTGAATAATATTATAATAATAAGGCCTGTTTAGACATGTAACATAAAATTATGATATTCAGTTGAAGTTTTATTTGAATGTCAATCTGAAATTTTTAAGTTTGTAATTTTTCTTGTAACAATGAAAGCCAACCAGTTGATAAAAAGGACCATGAGTTGTCAGTTTAAATCCCCAACTTCTATTAAAAGAACTTTTATCTCTCATTTAGTCTAAATGCTACTTCTTCCTTCATAAATATTTGTTTATTTTTTACTTGAAACTTATCTTAAGAAATAATAAATAGAGAGGTAATTTTAATATATGACTCTTCGAATATAATAATTTTTTTATTTTAAAATACAACGAGTGATGTGTTGTATTTAATATTAAGAATAAAATGAGTAAATATAAGTAAATTATTCATTAATTTATAAACTTGATAAATATTATTAGATATTAAAAAAAATAGGCAAATAAAAATAGACTAAAAGAATACCTACTACAATCGGAACTCATAAGACACGTTTCTCACAACATTAAATGTAGGATTCAGAAGATTAGAGAAGAATATTTATTGCCCAACTATCCAAATACACATCTTGCAGTAGCAAATCCGATTATTTGTAACCTTATTGTCTTAATACGTCACATTGTTATTTATGAAATAAGCTTATACACATCTTAACTAGTTTCAAATTGGATTATTTGTAACCTTATTTTCTTAATACTTCATATTGTTATTTATGAAATAAGCTTATACGCATCTCAACTGCTTTATCACGAAAAGGGGTTTACCACAAGTTGTGCAAACTGTTAAATTTTTCTTAATTTTTTATAAAGTGTTATTAATAATAAGAGTATTTAAAAACTTTAGAATCATGATTTGAGATTTCAAATCATATTTTTTTGAGAATTGGAGATTCTATCTCATGAGGTGAAACCACATATTCAAACACTAGCTAAAAAACAAAAGTGATTTTAGTAGGTAATTTCAAAATATGAATGACCATTTAGGGATATTAAATCTCTTAATATGATATTCGAGAATTAAATTAAAATATATAAGTACTTCTCTTTTTTTAACTAAAAATCTTTACCATAATTATATCATCAATCATATTCTTAATTAAGTTTATGAAGCATTACTAGTTTGCAAGATCAAATTACTTTTTAGTGTGTGTTATAATCAAATGCTAAAGCTAAAACTAAAACAAATGAAATGGATTACTCCCTCCATTTTCTATTGTTTGACTCCTACTGAAGTGACACGCTTTGTAAAAAGTTTAATTAGAGGTGTATTTTGGTAAGTTAACTTAAATGATGATGCTTTCAAACTCTAAATTTTGCTACTAATACTACTATTTTATATAGTTATTGTCAAGACCCCAAAATAAAACTAGCCTGACCCAATCATGGAAGCTAAGCATGACTCAACAACTCAGAGTATTCAAAATAAAGATAACGGTATAGAATCCATACAGACAAGTAATAATAATAATAATAATAATAATAAAATATCAAAGGTATACTCAAATAGAACCAAACAAGAAATATGAAATCCCCAAGACTTGGTTGTAATAAGTATAAGAATGACTCTAATACAAAATGTCATGACTGAATGCTACAATACCATCTGAGAAAGTAAAGAAGACATAAATAAAGGATAGAGGAAGTCAGAACAGTCTCCAAAGGTAGTAGCTCACCGAAACTTTGGGTAAGCAAAAAAAACCCCATAAATCAAGGTTCGTGCTATCTAGTATTACCAAGATCTACATCTGCGAGATGCAGAAAAGTAGGGGTGAGTAGAACTACTTGTACTAAGTAGGAATCATATGGAGATTGAACTTAAGTGGATATTATATAGAATAATGAATACAAAATTAACCTTGCATGCAAAAAAATTTGAAACAGTTCAATATCAATCGTGTGTACAAGCGCAGACGCAAGTATATGTTGTCTCACCAAGTAATATAGTGACCTTTATAAAAGGCCAAATATCGACCCCATAGGGACTTGTGTTGACAACTATCTAAATCTAGTTCACTATAAAGATTAACAACTGCTCAAGTAACCAAAAGAGTTTGGAAAGTTAAAACTAAACGTAACCGTAAATAATGCGGAAAAGTAAAGGTTCTTGGACAATCAATAGGGAAAGCCCAGGGTTAAGGCTTTGCGAACAATCATACTATGCTATATAAATTCAATGGTTAGGTAATTATCTTGGTGGTTGATTTTAGGATCATGGTCTTTCGAGCTTCTAATCACCTATCTAACTTAGCCCCACAACCACATCGTTGAGTGAAGATGCGAGAACCAAGTTAAATGCATTCATATTTCATCCCATAATTGAACCAAATAGGAAAATTAGGTATTTTTACAACCTAAATGCAAATTATAACATCATTCGATTAGAAGATTACAATCTTATTCCATCTATCCTATGTTCTATCCGCCTGTTCCTCCTCTCAGGTTCACAAGATGATTATGCATGTATTCTAAGGGTCATGAATTCTTAAAATTATGATAAAAAGGATAAGTAAACAACCAAATATGATAAACAATCAAATCAAATCAATACATAACCATAATACTCATGTTCATGTCTTAACCCCGAAAAAAGGTGTTTAGAAGTTCATGGACGTAACCGTAATTTCAATGGTTGAATACATGTTAAAATTCATAAAAAACCAAAGTAATGGAATTAAAACCCTATTTTAAGTGTTCTATAACATACCTTCCCTCAAGTCTATGTCACAGCCCTAAAGTAGTGCCTAAGGTCCGTGGCACACTAATGCCTCCAAAACGTCCGTTTTTGGTCAAATCTTGTCCCATGTGTTTGTCCATCCATTCCAAGTCTTGTGGTGTTATTTTCACTTTATTTTCAGCTTTTTTATCATACATATATCATTAATATTGACTCACCAATCATACTTTAGCATCAAACAATACGAATTAGAGCTCAAAATAACATACAATCCAAGATGCTGAACTAGTAACTTAAGCTAAGAATACTAGTTTTGTCCTTTTGATCTTTAACTTAGTTTTGACTCTTGGCTTGTTTCAATTGAACCTTAAAAACTATCAACAATTTCTTACATAAATAATTACACAATAATACACTTAGTTATTCATTACACATACTAGAATCCACCGAGATCAAGTAGAACAACATATAGCTCAGGGTACTAACACTAGTTTTCTCGTCTAAACTCTAAGTGACCAAATTGATTTCAAACTTGTTTGAAACACACCTTAATTATTATAATCAAATATTTTAACACTTATATGATTAATTATATTATTAACCACTCATTAAGAACTCATAAATCTACCTCAGATAATCACCCCACACTTAAAGCCTTTTTCTTTCTCGACCAACTCTTTAATATAAGCATCATATTCAGAGAAGACTCCACACTTCTATAACAAGTAAGACACTCAAGCTAGTAGTACATTGACTACACAAAATGCAAGTTCTTATACTAAGCATGTTATACACAATTGAAAGCTTAGGGATACTACTCCCAAAATATCCTTGCCTTAAGAATTGATTCACCAAGTTGAAAAACTCATGCATATTACTCAATAAAAGACAACATACAAATCACCCAACTATAATCAAACATGTGCCCTCACCACAAGAGAGTTACCCATACTCACTCACATAGATGTAGTTTATCACAAAATGGGAATAAGAATCAAATTACACTCACTCTCTTAAAGAATTTACAAGTTACACAAGATGAACCATAGGCTTTACCTTAGTCTAGTACTCCACTAATATCAAAGTTTTAAGGATTATGATCAAGTAGGTCTTTAAGGGTTGTAATATAGGCTAAGGGACGGGTAGAAACTATTCTGGCTAGAAATAGTGACTATCTCCCTAAGCGCTTTAATACATCACATGAAAATCAAGATCTCTCTATTAACAACTAATTTCCACCACTTCTATCTACCCATATCTTTTGTTTTTCGCCATATCATTAAGATAATTCATATATAATGTGATGAGAGTATTATCTCTGCAAAAATTATTCAATTTTTAACAATCTTCATTTCTTTCATTACATAACTCCCAACCACAACACATCAATTTTCAATACCAATAGCTATTTCTTGGGGACTTCACTTTAATCTTTTACCTACTTGAATTTCAAACTCCTTAACTCAATTAATTTTTAACTAAAATGCTTAGGAGCTTTGGATAAAATTAAGTTCAATCAAAGAAAGGGATTAGGCTACATATAAGGTAATCAAAGGATAAGTTAAAAGATCAATGAGGTTAACTAGTATTAGGCACAAGGGTAGGTCAAAAAGAGGGTATGAAACATAGTTATCAAAGGAATGCCTATATCATCTCCTAAACCCACACTATTTATTTTGCTTTGCACACACACCGACAAGTTATGGATATCAAATGCAACAAAGAAAACACAAAAACCTCACATCACACATGGCACATTCTCAAGTCAGATAGGATCATCATATACTCTAAACCTAGTAATCACTCAAATTCAACATTAAGTCAACAACGCACAAGCGTAAAAACCAACTTGCATCATGCAATCACACATAATACCAACAAGAACATCCTACTTACCTAATCACAAAATTTAAAATTTCCTCCTAAAAAGAAAAAGGATATTGGGTTCAAGGAGCACTACTGTTAAAAAGAACCAAAAAGAACAACCACGAGGTGGGTGAAGTGCACCTACTCAGCTAATACCTACAAACTAAAAAACGAAAAAGCAAAATATTTTTGTAATTTTTCAAAAATGTCAAATTTAACCCAAAAGAAACTAAGAAAATAACTAAGACTCAAGAACTACCGTATTACTTCACCCAAAACATGAGACTTTCTCTATCCCACACTTAAAATCTACTTTATCTCCAAAGTTGAATTTAAAAGCAAAGATAGAAATACTTCTTGAGGAATTTAATCCTATCTAGTAGCATTTGTAAACATTAAAAGTGGGTTTGGGGATCCCACACTTAGTCTTTTCCATGCTCCTTAGCTTAGGTTTTTGGTACTCAAAATTTTCTTTTACTTGTGACTCAACAAACACAAAAAACTAAAGTAAAGAAAAATAAAAAATATGAATATTAAATACCTAGTTAACTTGGGTTGACTCCCAAGAAACCCCTGATTTAGTGCCGCGACACGACCCACATCAACTTTTTTCTCCACCTTGAGGATATGAATTTCACCCCAACCTCGCATCCATCTTTTTGCTTCGCTCATAGAGTGGTGGTACAAATATTAAGGAATCGAGTAATGGATAGTGGATGTAAAACCACTCCTCCTTGAAGTGAGGAATGTTTTTGTATTGCTTGTCTGGTGCAACTTTAAGAATATAGGATTCTTGTTCCTCATCTTTAGTATTTCAGATGACTCCAAAGACATGTCATTATCTACACATAATGTATAAAAGTTCTTCGAATGAGACCCAACCAATCCCACTTCAAAATTTACACCATCCATAACACACTCACTCTTATTCACCTTCTCAATATTAGTCTCAAGAAAAAAATGACAGCTGAATGGTTAAAATTCTTGTGACTGCTCCACAGATTAGCTAGTATCCACCACAGCTAGTGAAGGTTCCAACCACTTGCTTTTTTTTAAAATTTGGATAAATACTCTCCCGATGGGGTCCTCCACAAAAACAAAAAGAATCATCATTACTCGACCACCATCTATCCCAGGATGACATATCAAGAAGAGTGATAAAAAACTAAAAGAATATAAAAATACAATAAACTATGTACAACTCAATATCGTAAAACTAAAAATAAGAAAGTTTCCTATTTATAAGTCCTCAACAACGGTGCCAAAAACTTGTTGTACCCAAGTGCACATGCAAGTGTACGTGGTCTCACCATGTAATATAGTAGCCTTTTACAAGTCAATCATCAATACCTCAGATACTTTTATTGACAACTATCTAATTCTAGTTCACTATTACAATTAATAAAGTCCTATCGTAATCAAAAAATTTTGGAAGTTAAAACTAAGATAAACTTAACAATGTGGTAAATTAAAGGTTTGAACAATCAATGGGGAGAATTCCAGGGTTATGTCTTTGTGAAAATTCATACTACGCTATGGAACTTCATTGGTTAGGCTAATTATCTTGGTTGATTATTCACGAGGTTAATTTTATGATCATGGACTTTCTAGTCTCTAATCACCTATCTAACTTATCCCCACAACTACATCATTGAGTGGGGATGCAAGAACTAAGTTAAATGTATTCATATTTCATCCCGTAAGTGAACCAATTAGAGCACATAGGTATATTTCTATCCTAAATGCAAATTATAACTTCATCCAATTAGAAGATCACAATCCTATTTTATCTATCTCATGTTTTATTCTTTTATTCCTCTTCTTGGGTTCCCAAGATAATTATGCATGTATTATAAGGGTGGTGAATCCTTAAAATAGTGATAAAAAGGATCAATAAGCAACCAAATATGAAAAAAAATCAAACAAATCAATTCATAACAATAATACTCCAGTTTTTGGCCTTAACCTTGGGAAAGGGTTTTTAACCACTCTTAGACATAGCCATAATCACAATGATTGAATACATGTTAAAATCAATAAAAAAATCAAATTAATGGAATAAAAGCCCTAACTAAAGTTTTCTACCCCCCCTCAAAGTTCCAAGGTCATCCAAGGCGTGTAACATAATGTTTAAGAGTCATATTTATAGGAGGATACAAGCTGTCGATTTTGATATAGGAGTGTACCATGCCCTTATCCCGGTGCATAGGGTCCGTGGCATACCCTTATCATAGTGAGATACTGGGATTGACTTACTATAATTCCCCCAAGTCCATGTCACATCCATAAATAGGTTCCTAAGGTCCGTGGCATGCCAATGACTCCAAAACATCTATTTTTAATCAAATCTTATCCCATGTGTTTGTCCATTCATTCCAAGTCTAGTGGTGTTGTTTTTACTTTATTTACAGATTATGTATCATCCATATATCATAATTATCAGCTCACCAAGAATACTATAGCATCAAAAAACATTAATTAGATCTCAAAACAACATACAATCCAAGACAATGAACTAGCAACTTAAGCTAAGAGTACTAGTTTTGTTCTTTTGATCTTTTACTTGGTTTTGACTCTTGTCTTGTTTCAATTTAACCTTAAAAACCATTAACAAGTTATTACACACAAAATTATACAATTATACCATTAGTTACTCATTATACACACTAGAATCCATCAAGATCAACTAGAACAATACACAGCTCAAGCTAGTAACACTAGTTTTCTCATCTAAACTCTAACTGACCTAATTAATTCCAAACATTTTTGAAACACACCTTAAACATTAAAATCAAGTATTTTACTCATTAAGTGAATAATAAGTCCTTAAAAAAAGGCTAAACAAGCATAGATAATGACATTGAGGTGCATAAATCCACCTCAGATTAATCAATAATTATCACATATTATCTCAAATACAATAATAATTCAAAATGATATAATGTTATGATATGGGTTAATATTAATAGCTAATGCCTTTTGATATACACCTTCTATAGTTATAGATGTGAGTTGGAACCCATGGAGGACACACGGGGTCCATATATGTAACGACCTAATCCATCATTATAGAGATTTTTAGTGCATAAGTTCCCTACAATAACTTCACCTAGTAAGAGAGTTGATAAAATCTTAAGGTAGGATGGTTTTAGGTCAAGTTCTTGTATTGTGCACCTTAGTAGTGAGTTGTGATTCATAGTATAGTGTTTGATAGTGTGGTTCTCATTAGATGATGGTCAAGTGGTATAGTTTCTCATAGGAAGGTTGAAATGGTAATTGGATTCATAAAACTCTGATTATAGATGATGTCATACTGGATAACTCTTTACTTTCCTAAATTGAGGTTTGTGTTATGAATGGGGATCGCTTCAGATTTTCCCTAAGATTTTATTTAGGAAGTGTTGCAGCAGTAGTTTTTCTACCATAGCAAGACCACTATAGCATTCATCATACCGCTACAGTGGTAGTAGTGAAGTAGTAGAGGGCCACAGTAGCAAGCCCAAGAACACCATTGCGGTATTGCTGTAGCGGGGTGGTGAATGTTGCAATAGATGTCAAGAAGTTTTACTTTAGTTAAGATAGTTTTGATCTGAGATTTATTTCATAAATTCAAAGGTTTCATTTTGACATAATTTTTAGGAGAATTCTACTATATTAGGGTGATTTTCTCCATCGAGGTAAGTGATTCGACTTAAAATTCCATCTACTAATTTATTCCTATCGTTGAGTCATTAGGAAGATTATTAATGGTGGAACTATGGGTTAGAAACCTAAGTTCATGAAATTATGAAGAATCCTATGTGTAATACCTCGTGTTTTAAGATCACTGTGAAATGTATGACTCTTTTCCTTAATTTGTATACACAACCTACGAGTCGTATGTTATAGTCATATCCAAGATAATATGGAATGGTTGACATTCTATTTTAGGTATGACTCAACCCTTAGAGTTGTAAGATTACTATACGAGTGGTATGAAGTGAAGTCGTGAATTTAGAAATATAGGTTCCCTAAGTTTCTATCCAGCTTATGAGTGATGGCTAAAAGTCGTAAAGACTTATTACGAGTCATAAGATATGACCCGTATCCTGACTAGTAAATGATTCAAGAAGTAAGACTCATTTTTTAATAGATTTATAAGTTACTTGAGAGTATATTAAGTCCTCAAATAGCTCCTAGCTTATGAACAAGTCAAAACATCCCTTAGCGATTAAATTCTTTGGATGTATATAACCATAGTCAGCTTCAAATGAGCATAACTTTTTGTCTACTAAGTATTTGTAATCTCAAGACCCACCAAGATATAAATAACTTAATTAGATTTCCAACAATAACAATTTTGCCTAAATTTGATTCGGGGTGAAATGTTAAGAAAAAATTAATAAAGCATTGTCAAAGATGCCAGTGGGTACGACTCACTGATGACGACTCGTAAGCAGAACATACGAGTCATCATGAGAAGACGTAACCATGATGGTAGGGATTGAAATTTGGGTTCTTAGTGATGACTCAAGGTACAACCCATATCCAGAACATGCGAGTCATGACCTAAGACGTCGGGACGGTTTCCAAATGATTCCTAAGGGTTTTTTGATCTTTTCTCCTCTTTAAACTCCCAACCCAAGACTTAAAAACATAAAGAGGCATTATTCCCTAATTGTTCAATCAATTAACAACATATTCTCTCTTCCCATCTTTAAGAATATCAAGATTGGGGTTCCATTCCAAAAATTCAACCTTCAAGTCCCAAGATCCAAAGTTTCTTCATAAGTCAAGAAACTTCAGGTATGTGGTGTATTCATCAATAGGTTCCTTTCACTCATTGGTCCCCAAACTCTCTTTTTAGTTCAAGTATGGTTTACTCTAATTCATGAACATCTTCCATATAAATTATGAAATTCGTCCATGCTTCCTCTTTGTTTTGTATTCAAGTTATGCTAATAGTTTTATCCCATGTGAATCATGTTCCTACTTATTTGAAGTTCCAAAACCCTAGGTCATGTTCATTTAACATCATGCCAAATTCTCAAATTATGCTTTAAACTGTATAAATATGATATTTCACCAAGGTTAACTCGTTCCCATGTTTATATTCATGAAATTTATCAAATTATTGAAATTCTCATGTTTTAGGTCTTCGAATTATGATTTTATGTTACTATTTTAAGTGTTGTTATCGACGTTTTGTAGTCATTTAGTATTTGCAGGTTATGGACACCCGATACCTACATATTTACTTATATTTTAGTCCTTTCAAATAAGGAGCCAGTCAACTCATGACTTTATTGTTAAACACAGTTTATTATGATCATGTTGAGTCCTATCAGTTTATATATTCATAATTACTTCAGAATCTGTATGCACTGTTGTTTTCAAAGTACCATTATCTAAGCTTATCAATTATCAGTCCATGCACCAGTTAGTTTTTTAGTGTATTTCAGTTGGGAGTAGAATTTAGCACTGAGTTAGAAGTGTGAATTCAGCGCATCCTACTTCTCTAAAAACTATGTGCCACCGCAAGTGGAGGGGCCTCGCTAAAGAGTGTTTTCCCTTGCCTAATATTGGCTAAATTTAGTGATCACTCCAGTTCAAGTTCTACTCAGATGACAAGGATAGAACAACCCTTCTCAATATGGGTCAGTCATTGGACTCTATTTTAGCTCATATGGTTTATGTCGGTTACATGATAGCTCCCACAGTTCAGTCAATATTCAGTTTATCTCAGTTCATCTTTGCTTGACCAAGTAATTAGATTTTAGTAAATATACAGTCAGTTTTACAAATTAATCATGTTATTCAGATCATGTCAGTACATGCTATACTTGGTCTTGTATTCTTAGTTTTATATGTTCATGTTTTTATGCTCAGTATCCTTACATGATCCTTAGTTCAGTTTTATAGCATGTTTAACTTTATATGAGATTTACATACATTATTTATGTTTCTACCACTTTCCAGCTTATAGAATTGTTTTCAGCTTATGAACTTATAAATTTCACTACGACTTACCATTTTCATGCACAACCATGTTCTTAATGCATGTTTTAGTAAATAACTTATATCCTCAATTGTAAAGAATGTTTTAAATATTTCCATGATTTAGTGCATGTCTTCATATACTTAGTACATTTCAACGTACTGACCACATATATGCATTTGTGGCTATAATTCTTCATAATGTAGGTACACAATGTAGTCCACACACCCGGGTTAAAGATTTCTAAGCATTCAACCAACAGGTGATGAGTTTTCTTATTTCGTGGAGTCTAGTCCATTGTAGTTCATGTATTGTATTTTGAATATCCAAATGTATTGATTAGTAGTAGTTAGAGGCATGTCCCAGCTATCTATAGTCAGTATAGTTGAGTCTTCGTAGAGAGTCAGTCATAGTCATGATGTGTAATTCTAGTTCGCTCTTTAATTTTACCATGTTGTAAATTTTATCAGTATTATATTTAGTCAGATTTTCTCATGATTATGTTACCACTCAACAAATTTATATTTTATATACATGATAAATTAGTTGCTCAAGTACATGGGTTAGCTTGGGATCGCTTATAGTTCTAAGCATCGTGTTACGACGAGGGGGTAGCCACGGGTAATGCATACTTGGTATCAGAGCACTGGGATCAAGTGTTGTAGGGTGTCTATGAAGCCGTGTCTAGTAGAGTCTTATACAATATTACAGAGATGTCTGTACTTTTCTTTGAGTGGCTACAAGGCTTTTAAGAAATATTTTCCTTCTTTCGTATCTCAGATCATACTGTAGAGATGTTATTTAAGAAACTTATATAGATTCTCATCTTGATCCATTTATGCCAGCTCTACCTTGTTTTCAAGGTAACAGAAATAGTCAAGCTCAAATTCCTACTAATAGATTTTTCTCAAACAGTCCCTACAGATAGTTATAAGATTAGATGAGGGATTAAAAAAATCCCATCAGTTCCCTTAATTTCTAAACATTGAGAGTGTTCATTCTTATTTATGATATATCATGCACTAAGCCATAGTCATATATGCTCTCAGATCCCTTTTCAAAATTCTATGACAACATATGATCTAGAGTTAGAAACACGAACCTAGAAGTTTAACAACAATAGTGTGAGGATATCTAGATTTAGTAGATTATGTTTCATGGGGATGGTTATATCTAAGGTGAACCAGTAGGATTGAAACAATTTATGCAATAATTTGAGTATATTGATTTGAAATTAAGTATGGCGATGTGGGTATGATCTAGAGATATAACCAAGGCGATGTGGGGTTGTATTATTTCTAAGTTTTTAAAGTGTGTGTGCTTAGATAATACCCTTGAGTTGCTAAGTGCGAATGAGTCCAGTTATGTAGTATGTGATGTTCTTACCAGCTAAGTTATGGGCTATAGTTTGTTGATGTCAGGTATTTTGTTTCATAGTAATTTTCATGGTTTAAGGAAAATATAAGTTTAGAGATGTTATATTAGTAGGCTATAAAGAAAAAGATGCATATTATATGTTTAGTGAGGAAAGAAGGGTGCAAGTATATGATGATTACTGAAGCTAAAAAATGTTAAGGATAGTATAAAATAAGGGAGTGTTCAAGGATAAAGTTAGTATAGTTTATTACAAGTTTGGGAATATCCATGTTAAGTGTTAGAATCTAAGTTTAAAATTGGATGATTAAGCCAATATAAAGAAGAATTTAAATTCTAGATGGTGTGAACTCAGGGTATGGTGATACACATGAAGATTCTAAGTTAATAAGTGTTCAAGTTATTATATTATGTCTACTGTGGCTATATAAAGTTATGATTTGTATCTCAAAAGAAAGTACTATCAAAGGGTTTTTCACTTTCGAGTGTAGTCTTTCAGGGTGAGTTTATTATTTATGTGTATTGATTATATCTCAGACTATAGGGTAAAGTGGTTGAAGTTCAGTTTAGAGTTTATTAAAGGGGTCCGCATACTTAGAATGATGGTATAAATCTAAGGGGGAGATGATAGAAAAAGGAACCAAGTAAGACTCTCAGATTTTGGTAGTGATACCCATATATTATAGAATATTAGTAGGGGAGGAAGATACCCGACCCATTCTTATCTCAGTGCAAATTTTTATACATTAGTCATCATGATATATACTCATGCCTTACGAGTTAGCTCTATGATCATAGATCATATTCATGCATTTGCCATAAAATCATGTACACTCTCAGTTCCTAATATAAGGAGTTCCAGTTTACTTCAATATGAATCATATCATCAATTTATGAACTCCAAACTTAGGTCATGCATTTTATGAATCATGTACTCATGCTTTACAGTATGCTCAGTTCCCATAACTCATGGTGCAGTCTTAATGACAAGCAAAATTCAGATTATGTCATGTGTGTCCTTAGTTTAGATATCTTTAATGTATTTATGCTTTTAATACTCTATTCCTCAGGCATCAATTAAGTGTAAAAGCTATGCATAGTATTCTTTCATGCTCCAGGTCTTTATGTTCTAACCTTTCAGTGACTTCTCCTTAATGTTAAGATAACGGTGATAAAAAATTGATGATCAATGGTTTAGATGGGAGAGAGTAAATTTTCTTATTGTGGAAATGTTGTTGTATGTTTGTTTTATATAAGGATATATGGTTGAAGAAAGATTGAGGTAAAGCTTTTGATATATGTCATGGTTAGTTGATAATTCTATGTGTGTTTTGTTGGGGATAGTGAATAAGAGTTGTTATTGACAAGAGATATTTGAGAATGTGGTAAAAGATCCTAGGTGGATTGGTTGACCAAAAGCTTATATGTGGTTCTAAACATAGGCTTGAACATTGTGTTTGTATATAAGTGAATTTCTAGTAAGAGATTGAATTTAGTTGTTGAGGTGGTAAGAGGAATTATTCTTGAGATAAAAGATGTGAAATACGTTTGGGGTTTCAAATTAATGGTTTAGACTAGTATTATGGTGTTATGTGTTGCACTTTGTAATTTCGAGTTAGGCTTAAACATAGCGAGAGTATGCAGTTCAACTCAGACTTTGGCTAGCATAGTTATATATACCTATGTGAGAATTATAAGTTGAATCAAATAAGTATGGCATTTAATGGAAAATTATAGTTGAGGGAGTATTTGAGAAGTGTGTCTAAGCTTGAAAGTTAGCAGTTGCATTTCCTAAGGCCTAGTGATTCTATCCTAGCTTATGTTTTATACGCCTATGTTCTATGTTTCAAAGTTTCAGCCATATTGAGATTCCTTATTCTTATATCTCATTTAGATCATGCCTAAGAATTCTTTGCTCCCTAATGTTATTAGAACTTCTTAGAAAAATGTTGTATAAATACTCTAGTTGAGTATAAACTTTCAGTATGATTTAGTCCATATAGACAACAATTCAGTTTAGCAATTAGACAGATAAGCTCGTATGGTTTTCCATCTTTCTATCCAGTCTTACTATCTGAAGTTTCATAAATAAGGCTATTCCATAAAGTGAAATATTTGCATTCATGCAAATTAAAAATTTAGCTCAGTCCATGCATCATGTATCAATTTTAGATTTTTAGATATTAAGTCATGATTCAGCCCGTAAGTGTTCTATACCTCATCTAAGCCTTTCCTTAGTATTTTAGCCAAGTCAGTATCATTCGGGGATGAATGATCCCAAGGGGGAGATATTGTAATACCCGTGTTTTAAGATCACTATGCAATGTACGACTCCTTTTCTTAAGTCGTATACACAATATATGAGTCATATATTATAGTTGTATCTAAGACAGTATGAATTGGTTGACGTTCTGTTTTTGGTATGACTCGACCCTTAGAGTCATAAGATTACTATACGAGTCATATGAAGTGAAGTTGGGAGTTCAGTAGTATAGGTTCTCTAAGTTTCTGTCCATCTTACAAGTGGTGGCTACAAGTCGTAATGACTTGTTACGAGTCATAAGATATGACCCGTATCCTAACTAGTAAATGATCCAAGAATCAAGCCTTATGTTTTGATAGGTTTATAAGTTACTTTAGCATATATTAAGTCCTTAAATAGCTCCTAGCTCATGAACAAGTCAAAATATCCCTTAGCAATTAAATTCTTAAGATGTATATCACTATATAGCTTTAAATGAGCATAACTTTTGGTATACTAAGCATTTCTTATCTAAAGACCCACCACCAGATAGGTAATTGAATTATCTTTCTAACAACATTAATTTTTCCATAATCTGATATTGGGGTGAAAAGTTATGGCCAAATTACTGAAGCACTATCAAAGCTACCAGTGGGTACGACTCACTGATGATGACGCATATGCAGACCACAAGAGTCGTTAGGAGGATCTGTAACCACAATAGTAGTGGTCAAAATCTGGGTTCTTGGTGACGACTCAAGGTATGATCCGTACCCAAAACATACGAGTTATGACCTAAGACGTTGGGATGACTTCCAAATAATTTCCAGGAGGTTTCTAAGGTTTTATTTGGTCTTTTATCCTCTTTAAACTCCTAACCCATGACATAAAAACATAAAGAGGCATTATTTTCCCCACCTTTTCAATCAATTAACAACATATTCTCTCCTCCCATCTTTAATAACATCAAGATTAGGGTTCCTCACCCAAAATTCTACCTTCAAGTCCCAAGATTCAAACTTTCTTCATAAGTCAAGAAACATCAGGTATGTGGGTTATTCATCAATAGGTTCCTTTCACCCATTGAGCCCAAAAACTCTCTTTTTGGTTTAAGTATGGTTTTTACTCTAATTCATGAACATCTTCCATGTAAATTATGAAATTCATCCATGTTTCCTGCTTGTTTTAAGTTCAAGTTAGGCTAATAGTTTTATCCAATGTGAATCATGTTCTTATATGCTTAAAGTTACAAAACCCTAGGTCATTTTTAGTTAACATCATTTCAAAATTCTCAAATGATGCTTTAAATTGAATAAACCTGGTATTTTCCCAAGAATAACTCATTCCCATGTTTACATTCATGAATTATATCAGACTATTGAAATATGTCATGTTTTGGGTCTTTGAATTATGATTTTATGTCACCGTTTTAAGTGTTGTTATCAATGTTTTGTGATCATTCAGTATTGGAGGGTTATGAAAACTCGATTTTTACATATTTACTTATATTTCAGACCTTTCAAGTAAGGAGTCAGTCAACTCATAATTTTATTATTAAACTCAGTTTGTTATAATAATGTTCAGCACTATCAGTTTACATGTTTATAATTATTTTAGAATCTGTATGCACTATTGTTTTCAAAATACCATTATTTGAGCTTATTAGTTATCAGTGCATGCACCAGTTAGTATTTCAGTGACTTTTAGTTGGGGGTAGGATTTAGCATCGAGTAGGGAGTATAGGTTTGACGCATACTTCTTCTCCAGAAACTATATGCCACCATAGGTTTAGGGGCCTTGCCAGAGAGTGTTTCCTCTTGCCCAATATGTGCTCAGTTTAGTGATCACTTCAGTTCAAGTTCTACTTTGATGGAAAAGTTGGAACAGTCTCCTCAACGTGGGTCATACGTTGGACTCCATGATAGAACACATTGTTTATGTCGGTTACATGATAGCTCCTCCCATAGTTTCAATCAGCATTTAGTTTATCTCAATCTAGGTTTACTTGACCAAGTAATCAGATTTCAGTAATTATATGGTCAGTTTTATAGATTATTCATATTATTCAGATTATGTCAGTACATGCTATACTTGGTCTTGCATTCTCAGTTTTACATGTTCATGTTTTCATGCTCAGTATTCATACATTATCCTCAGTTCAGTTTTATAGCATGTTCAACTTTACATGAGATTTACATATAATATTCATGTTTCTACCACTTCCCAGCTTACAAAATTATTTTTAGTTTATGAACTTATAAATTTCACAATGACTTACCATTTTCATGGATAACCATGTTTTAAATGCATGTTTCAGTAAATAGCTTATATCCTCAGTTGTAAAGCATGTTTTAAATATTTCCATGATTTAGTGCACGTATCCATATACTCAGTACATTCCAATGTACTTACCATATATATGTATTTATGGATATATTCCTTCATAATGTAGGCACCAGATGTAGTCCACACACCAGGGTCAGACAATTCTCAGCATTCAGCCAGTAGGTGATGCGTTTCCTTATTTTGGGGATCAGTCCGTTATAGTTCATGTGTTGTATTTTGTTATCCATATATATTGATTAGTGGTAGTTGGAGGCATGTCCCAGCTATCTATAGTCAATATAGTAGAAGCTTCATAGATAGTTAATCAAAGTCATGCTATGTAATTGTAACACCCTGCATTTTCAAGCAAGAAATTAAACTATCATTCCTACATGTGTAAGCTCAAATACCATGATTTATATTTAAATTCATGTGTCATGATATTTATCCTAGTGTGTGAAGTAATTTTAAGGTGAAAAATATTCATAGAAATCACTTAGAGTAAATTTGAGCTGAGAATCATTGATTCATCCAAAGTTTGATATTCGATTCTACAAGGGTCAACTTTTAACGTTTATAACTTTTGATACAAGTAGAATTTTGCAGCTCAAGACCCACCAAATTGTAGATAATTGAGTCATTTTTCCAACATACTAATTTTTCCTTAATTTGATACTTGAGCAAAACGTTATAGCCATTTTTGTGAGAGAGATAGTGAGGTCACGCGATTAGCCCGCATCGCGTGCCCCTTCGCCCGCCTCTATTTTACAGCTACTGGTTCCGTATTTTTAAGGGATTTATTGTCTTTTATTCACTTATAACACCCAACCCACGACTTATAACCCTTAAGGGGTGATACTTTCCTCATATTTCATTAATTAAACATATCAAAATCCTCTCATACACTCTCAACAACAAGATTAGAGTTTCCTCACAAGATCATCCCCAAAGATCAAGAATTCAAGCCTTTAAATTAAAGATTCTCAAGAAAAGTTTCAAGAATAGGGTTCCATTCTTCAAACCAAGGAACTAAGGTATGTGGGGTTTTCTTACACTACATAGGCATGGTGAAATCATTTTAATAACATTTTGAATGTTGAGAAATCATATGTTTACGAAGGGTTTTTAAGTTATGTTAACTAGTATGGGATGTGAACCCCCTTTTTTATAATATCATTTTGGTCTTGAGGCCTTTCCTTGAATCGAAAAGTTATTTATTCATGATTGCGGCAAAATAAGATTGATTATGAAATGTACTTTTAAAATTGGATGCGCTTGAGATATATCCTAGGAGAAAGTAAAAGTGGAAATATAATAGATATAATTCCTATGAATAAAATACCATTCTAGAATAATATTATTATGATTATTGATCGAGTACCATGTCGGTATGGTACATAGACCCTAGTATATCCCCTATTGATCATGACTAGTTGGATATAACATGATCCTTAGCATGTGTGTACATATTATAGTTTTTAGATGAGATTTAGTATGATATATCATGATTATAATGAAAGTAAAATAAGTACAAATGTCAAGTTGAGATGCACATAGATCCATTCTATGATGTGAATTCCTAATTTGTGAATTCATGGTCGTCTTATGATAATGCTTGGTGTTTTATATGACTTGTTTGTTGATATTACTTAGTTTTATTATATTGATTGGTTGTTGAGTAAAACTATTTTCTTTGTGTTCAAGTTCCTCTCTACTTATTATTTGATTTATATTTTATACTTGTTACTAACTTAGGTCGGCTAATGATACCTACCAATACATAATACTACCATGTGCTCTTATTTTATTGAGTATAGAAAGTGTTCATAAGGCTCAAACAATACGATATTGATCCGTACCCACACCATACGACTTATATGGTGAGTCTTTACTAGGATAGTGATCTCGAAGCTCAAGAATTTTCCAAAGGCCAAAACATAGGGTGTTTCAATTCTCCCCCACTCGGATTATTCATCCTCGAATGATGCGACAAGGCGTTGACTAGCACGATTAAACCCCCAAACACCTTTACTCTTACCTTTAAGACAGAAAATAAAATACCAAGGAATTTTACATTTATCATTTAATGAAGATAAAAAACAAGGATGTTAAGAGAAACACATATCTCGAGCACAATTTTTGATAATGGGAAATATGAATGGATACTTGGACTTCATGTCCTCTTTAGCTTCCCATGTAGCCTCTTCCACCTTGTAGTTCAAACATAAAACCTTAACCGAAGCTACATCCTTGGTCTGCAACTGACGATCCAAGATTTCAACAGGGACCTCATCATAAGACAGGGAATCTAAAATACTAATATTCTTGGTAGGCACAATTTATGATGCATCACCCACACACATCCTCAACATAGAAACATGGAATACCGGGTGAATGGAGCTTAAACTAGAAGGCAACTCAAACTCATACACAGTATTTCAAACCCTCCTCAAAACCAAGTATGGACTAATATATCGAGAAATACGCTTCCCATTCTTCCAAAACACCACTACTCCCTTTATAGGAGACACCTTAAAGACCACCCATTCCTTAACCTCAAACTCTAACTTTGTAACACCCCGGATCCCATCTCGTGATGTCACACTATGCTTATGGACCCGAAGGACCACAAGCTAACCCTTTACTGATATCTGTACCTATACACTACATAATATCTGAAATAAATGCGGAAACTAGCCATAAGGTTCAGCACATCTATACATACTCAAACTGACAACTGAATACTAATACATCAACTTCTGTCTGAAAAGCCTCTAAACTATATGAACTATGGAGTTAATGGGACATGTCCCCAACTAACTCCATCAACTGAGAATATAAACAAAATCTGATGCAATAATAGTAAATTGAGATTCGTTCTCGAAGGAAGAGGACTCACTGCTACGGCTGCTAACTAGGACTGAACTGCTAAGGAAACTCTGAATCTTGTGCCTCTGAAACTATGGTGTCAAATAAAACACCATAGCACAAATCCATCAGTACAAAAATATACCGAGTATGTAGACGAGGTAAGGATAAATGCAAGGGCTCATGCATGTACAATACGTAAACTAAATAGTCATGAAAACGTCACACGAGAACACATACATGAATGCACATATCATAATCATAATCATCACAACTCTAGAGACTGGAACTCAGATATCACTTTTCTGCAAACTGAACTCACTATTGACACTGAGATAATGAATCACTGACTCATCTGATATTGATAATTAGGAAATATGGATGCAATTTCTTCAAGGAGTGAGTTCTGAAATCCTTGAACATACTGAGATTACGAGTATCTGAAGCTTTTGAAATAGATAGCAACCCTATCTAACAGGTTGTCTTTGAGCCTGTGGATAACAATACTTCTTTATAAATGATTTTGAGATCGGCCTATCTAGCAACGGATCTTCGAATTAGCAAGTAATCATACTTGATGGCTTGTATCTAACAACCTTAAATTCTGTACATTGAACTGAGCTCTTTCTTGAAGTCTGAGACTGATTCTAATTCTGAAAATGAGACTGTGGGAAGTAGTTACTTAACGACATGCCCCTACTATCTCTTAGGAGTAAAGACCTTATCTTTATATGATCCTCATCTATCAGGTCCTCATATGAGAATGGTGGAGCCCTCATCTAATAGGTCAAGCCACCTTATCTACCCTCATCTAGCAGGTATGATGTCTCTCGTCCACCCTCATCTAGAAGGTGTGATGTCTCAACCTATGCTGGCTATGTAGTTCTGGAGCACAAGGATCGCATCTAAGGATTACACCCTCTACTAGTAGGTGAGTCCCCATCCTTGAGCTCGCTCGGTGATAGTTTCTACTCCCAACTAAAAGACACTTATTTGATTCTTTATTGAACTTAGACTGAGATGAATATAATACTGATTATATTTCTCAAGATATCTGACTGAGTTATGCTGAGATTACGTAGTTCCGTATCTGATGGAAAGGTATCAAATCATAGCATCTGACTGACGATGCAGATCTTGAATAGATTATTCAAATTGCTTCTGAGATTAGAATTGAATCACTTGAATACTATTAGATCTGAGCTGATTATAGAACGGAGGCTAGATTACTAGCGATACAGAGATTATAGAGATAACTAAGATTACAGAACCTGATTAAGCTCTGCACTTGTCTGAAGATACATAGTTCTATAGTTCACTGAGTTCCGAGAATCGTGGCTCGATTGGAATTATTGCGAAACTGACACCGGCTCTAGACAACAGGTCTATTGTCAGGTATAAATACCCCAGGAGTTGATAACATAAAATTAAAACATAATCATTCTCACATCATCACGGTCATCCATTCACCATCACAATCATTCATGCATCAACACAAGAATTCATTCATCATCATAATGATTCATGTATTATCGCAATCATTCCTGTATTATCGCAATCATACCTTAATCTCACCATCATTAATGCATCATCATAATTATTAATGCATCTCGGGATATTAATCACATAATAACATAGAGAAAATATGCTATTAGATCGTACTCCATTCAGCAAGGTTTTACCTCAACTATTTCATACCTATATCGGTCTTAACATGTATTTGGATTTCACACTACTTGGGAAACTTCATACTATCATGTCATAGCTTACTTGCTAATCACTTGGTATATATTAAAAACTTAACATATATCAAGGGGCACATAATAGGGAATTTACAATCATCACATCTCCACTCGATCACTAAGGTCCTTCAACAAACACTAGACATGCATAGGTTCACACTTATTTGGGGATTTCCTACTAGCATGGAATAATTCATTCACTTGGTCATTTTATCAAATACTAGGCATGTATAGACTAGCTCACAATTTGGGGCTTCCTATTCAACATGTTAATGGCCCATATTCTTCTTCTAAGCTTTTATCAACCTATGAGAGACATACTCTGCTAAATCAACCAATTCTACACCCAAAAGTCATGAATACATCAACAATCGTAACACATAATCATATCTTAGAAGTCATTAGATCACGATTTAACTACAATGCTTAATTCATAGTCTCTTAGACATTTTATCAAACACCTCACATGCACAACTTAGGCATAAGTATAATACCCCAACTACTCATCATGAACAACTAAATTTACATGTTTCCACTCATAATTATCATAGATTCATACAAACTACATAAGTATCCCATCTTGGAGGTCATTCAACATCAACAACAAGTACATAATCCATTTACCACCCAAGTACCACATACTAAGGCCAAGGCTTGATAATTTTGTAGTCAAACATGAACCACAACTCAATCATAGCAAGAACATCAATTTCAACTCATAAAAATCATTAAAATTTCATAAACATAAATCTTGGAGATTTAGAAAAAGGTACTTGAGTTTCTTGGATGAAAGGGACCCAAGAATCAACATCTACATACCTTGGGGAAACTCTTTCTTGAAAGCCTTCGGAAGAATTCTTGATTTTTGCTCTTAATTCTCTCTAAATTTTTGGTGGAAGAAGAGATAATTTTTGATTTTGGAAAACCTAGTTTTTGGGTAAAAGAAGAGAAAATAAATTAGTCCTTCAACCCTTAAGTGGGTATTTAGAGAGGTTGGGGAAAGAGTAGAAAAGACCAAAATGCCCTTTAAGAAAAGAGTTGAAAACTGCTGATCGGGGTCTGTGACGGTCGATCTGACGGTCCGTCAGAGGGACTGATGGTTCACCAAGTCATTTGTCACTCGAGTGCCTAAATTGGGACATTCTGTCTCGACGTGACAGTCAAAGTGATGGTCCATCAGGAATCTGACGGTCCACCAGATTATCGGTCACCCGAGGGTCAGGAATGGGCCATTCTGTTTTGACCTGACGGACCCC
This sequence comes from Capsicum annuum, assembly GCF_002878395.1. Classification (NCBI taxonomy): domain Eukaryota; kingdom Viridiplantae; phylum Streptophyta; class Magnoliopsida; order Solanales; family Solanaceae; genus Capsicum; species Capsicum annuum. The sequence goes on along the minus strand of NC_061122.1, from coordinate 98,387,241 downwards.
TTGACGGTCCGTCAACTTTTGACTGTCCACCACTTTGGCCATCACTCGGGGGACAAAAATGGAATGTTCTATCTTAGCCTAACAGGACACTTGACGGTCCACGAAGGACTTGGCGGTCTACCAGGTCGACCGTCAAACCTGGGTGATTCCGATACCGTTTAGTGAAACGGCCATAACTCCCTCGTCCGATGTTAGATTTTGATGAAATTGGTATTGATGGAAAGCTTATTCAATGCTCTATATGAAAAAAAGTTGAAATTTGAGAAATACAACATGATTCAAAGTGTTTTATACTTAGGAAGATATTTATGAAACTTTTAGACTCAGATTTTCATTTTTTTGGAAACGCTCTAAGGCTCAGACTATGAGAGAACTTTGCGGGGTATTACAAACTTCCTATGCCTCACATCTGCATAGGACTTCTAGTGACTTTGGGAAGCTTTAAGACTATCCTAAATCACCTTCACCTTCTCCATGGCTTGGTGAACCAAACCTGGACCAAACATCTGCTCACCAACCTCGAACCACCAAATAGAAGACCTACACTTTCTACCATACAAGGCCTTTAATGGAGCCATCCCAATGCTAGAGTGATAGCTATTATTATATGCAAACTATATAAGAGGCAAATTCTCAACCCAACTACCACCATAGTTAATCACGCAAGCACAAACCATATCTTCCAATGTCTGAATAGTCTTTTCCACTTGCCTATCCGACTACGGCTGGAAAGAAGTACTAAGACTCACCTTGGTCAACAAACCTTTTTGAAACAACCACTAAAAGTGCAATTAAAATTGCATGCCACAATTCGATATGCTAGAAATATGCACCCCATGCAACTTTACAATCTCTTGGAGGTACAACCTTGCATAATCCTCTTTGAAAAGTTAGCTCTCACTGGCAAAAAGTGAGAAGACTTTGTCATCCTATCCACTATGAACCAAACCAAATCAAACAGATTTTGAGACTGAGGAAGACTATAATGAAATCCATGTTAATCACTTCCAACTTCCATACAAGAAACTCAATCTTTTGATATAACCCTCCAGGCCTCATGTGCTAAACTTTCACTTGTTGGCACACCATGTACTTAGCCATAAAATTAGCCACATCCTGCTTCATATTATTCCACCAGTGCATTTCCTTAGGGTCATAATACATTTTCGTCGAGCTAGGATGAATAGCATAGCATGAATCTGGTTCTTAGCCAAGATCCTCTCTACCAATCCATCCACATCTAAAATGCACAATCTTGGTACTGCAAGGTACCATCACCACTAACCTCAAAAGCCATTACTTTCTACCCACCTACATCACCCTTGATCCTCATCAATATAAGATCTAACACTTGCTTCCCCTTCATCTCATCCCCCAGGGACGACTTCGACACCTCTTGAACAAATACATCACCAACCTCAAAGTCCAAGAGGCAAACTCTAAGGTTAACAAAATAATGAACATTATTCACTAATTTCTGCTTTCCCTCAACTACATGAGCTAGACTCCTCATGGATAACCTGCTAAGAGCATCAAAAACCACGTTAGCTTTACTTGGATTATAGTGAAGACTCATGTCATAATCCTGAGTAGCTCAAGCCATCTCTTTATCTCCTTTGCCTGAGGTTTAACTTTTTCTGAGTAAACACATATCGTAGGCTCTTATAATCTAAAAAGATATCCATATGCACTCTATACAGATAGTGACACTAGATTTTTATTGCGAATACCACAACCAACAATTCCAAGTCATGAGTCAGATAATTTTTCTCACGTACCTTCAATTATCTAGAGGCATAAACTATCACTTTGCTGTTCTGCATCAAGATGCAAGCAAGACCCATACAAGACGTGTCACAATAAACCACAAACCCATCAGTGCCTTTGGGAAAAGTCAAGAATGGAGCCGAAGTCAACTTATCCTTCAGATTCTCAAAACTACCCTTACAAGTATCAGACTACAAGAACTTCACTTTATTCTGAGTTAACTTAGTCAATGGGGCAGCTATAGAAGAGAAACTTTCAATAAAACTCCAGTAGTAACCCACTAAACCCAAGAATATTTGAATATCGATTGGAGTCATAGGTCTAGGACACTTCTTAACCACAACAACCTTCTATCGATCCACCATAATCCCTTCACTAGATATTACATGATCCCCAAAAAGTGATAGTGTTCAACTAGAATTCATATTTTGAAAATTTAGCATACAACTGTTGATCTTTTAAGGTTTGTTACACAATGCGAAGGTGATCGACATGATCTACCTCGCTCTTAGACTACACCAGAATATCATCTATGAACACAATGATTAACAAATCCAAAAACTAATGAAAGACTCTATTCATCAAGTCCGTGAATGCCGCCGGGGAATTGGTTAATCTAAAAAAAATGACCAAAAACTCAAAATGCCCATACCAAATATGGAAGAAAGTTGCAAGACCCCATAAAATCCTTACCTTATTTTAGTCCTTTAGGCTTGTCAAGGGGTCCCAGACTTAGAATATTTTAGCTAAGTGCTCAGACTTAGTGTTATTTTATCTATGAAGGTTGACAATCTTATTTCGCGACCTCTACGTCTATTAAATATTGATGTTTAGGTTGATTCATGATCAGGAATGTCTGTAGCTGTTTACGGACAAGTTTCAGAATTTTTGAACTTTGTTTAAAGCTCCGTTGGAATCCTAAAATAGTGGATCAATGCGACTTGGTGCACCGTATTGAATATAGTGTTGATTACTACTTTCCCCAGCAACCAACATCCAATTCCAGTGAATTGATGTGAACATGATGCGATGCGTTGGCTATCGCATCGATGCCATCGATGCACCGCATCGACCTGTGCGTCGGTAACCCAGTTTTTAGTCATTAAAAGACCACGTTCTTTGGGGTATTTAGGTCTTTTTTCCTCGAACTTTATCCCTCAAAACACGAAATTAAACTCCCTATAGAGCAAATATCGTCATTCTTTCTCAAATTCGCTCATGAAAAAAACCCTAGAAGATCCAATTTCAAATCAAGAACTCAAGATTCAATCATAAAATTTCAGAAATTCTTCAACACAGGTATGTGAAGTGTTCATCCAAGGGTTCTTTCCACCCTTGGAGCCCAAGAATCTCTTTGAACTTTAAGTAATTGATTTTATGACCTCCATGGTTAGAATTAAAGTGTATCCATGATTGCTATTTGGATTAAGTTCATAATTCATGATATTTTATATATATATATATATATATATATATATATATATATATATATATATATATAGATATATCATGTGAAATTGATCATTATGTGTGTAGATTCATGTGAATCTATGATAAACCCTTGACTTGTGAAATTAGAGATAAATTAAGATGCTCACTTGTTGTTCAATACTATGTGCATATTCTATGCTCACCAAGGGCTTGATAAAGTGTTCATGTGAACTATTAAGAGAATAAAATCATGTCAAGTTAGCTCAAGTGCAAGTTATATCATGCAAGTGTTTGTCAAAATGCCCCAATGTATGAATGATGATCAAGCTCATAGTTTATATGTTTCATGTTATGCCATGTCTCATAATTTATACAATCGATTCCTGGGGGTACTTGTACCCAAAAATTTAGCTGATTAACTAGAGCCATGGTCAGCCATAGAACAATACCAGTCATGTCACGATCAGTAGTACTCTCAGTCAGTTATATAACTCAGGAAAACTCAGTAGATTCAGTATTATCGTAATCTAACTCAGTATTTAGTTCAGACCTCAATAAACTCTATCAGTTAACAGAATCCAGTAGTATTCTATCAGTCAACGAAACTCAGTGAACTCAGTTTAGTTCATCTAAATAGTAATCTTAATACCCACTCAGTCTAACCTATTACAGATTAGAAATGAGTTCAGTTGGGAGTAGAATTCAACACCGAGTTAACCCAGGGATGGGGACATTCCTATCAGTAGAGGTTTTGACCTTTAGCAGCAATCCCTATGTTACAGAACTACGTACCCAGTGTAGGTTGAGGTATCTTCCTGCCAGACATTATGAGGGTTGATACTTCTCATCCGAGTTATCCTGCCAGCGAGAGTTGACGAATAAGCTTTCTATCAGACAGAGTTAACTCATAGCTTATCCATACCCCTGGCACAATATTGATACCTTTCCAACTGGGGTTACAGGTTAGACCCCCAATCAGTTAGAGAAGGGGAATATCGGTTAGATGATTACCTCCCACAATCTCAGTTCCATTCTCAGTCTCAAAATAGAACTCAGTTTACTGTTATAGATTCAGGACTATCAGACATGGTCATTCAGCTTAGTACGAAACTCAGTATGGTTCCATAGTACTCAGAACTGTCAGATACAGTCATTCAGATAATCAATAATATAATACTTGTAAACTCAAATATGGATTATCAGTATTTCATTCAGTACTCAGTATTAGCACGATCTCAGTTACAGATATGTTCATGTATGTACTCTTACTCAGTCATACTCATGTTATTCAATTATTATTGTGCATGCATATGAACCCATCCATATCATCCTACCTCACTGACTATACCTATACATTTAAAGTACTGACACATACTTTTTTTGCTATGTGTCTTATATCATAGGTTCAGACACACAGGCCCTAGAGTATCCTTAGCAGTTCAGATTTTTAGCTTTCAGAGTAGTGGTAAGTCCTCATAGTTTAAGGACATGCTTATTATTTACAGTATTTTAGTTTTATTTTAGTAGATGGAGTTAATTGGGGGGTTTTTCCCATCAACTCCACAATTCAGACTGTTAGAGCCATTTTAGACTATAGTACACTCAGACAGTTGTTCAATACTTATATTCAGTTTTGGTATTTTGATACCGCACTCAGATTTATATACAAATTTGAACCTTATGACATATGTTTCCGCCTATTTCTGCATATTATTCAGTGTTATTGCTCAGTTATTGCAGTAGGTACCAATAATGGGTTAGCTTGTGGTCCTTTGGGATTATGAGCACCGTGTAGTATCCAGGGTACAAACTCGGGGCATTACAGAAGTCTTAGGAATATCCACCTCCCTAATCATTAGTTGATAATACTTGGACTGAAGATTAATCTTGGATAAAAACTTTGCACCCTGAAGCAGATCAAACAAATCATCTATCCTTGGAAGAGGGTACTTATTATTAACCATTACATTATTCAACTGTCGGTAATCAATACATATTCGAAGGGAATCATTCTTCTTATGCATGAACAACACCAGTACACCCTATGGAGACATACTAGGATGGATAAAACCCCTATCCAAAAGATCCTTTAGTTGCTCCTTAGTCTCCTTTAACTTAGTCGAATCCATTCTATATGGGGGAATAGAAATAGGAAGAGTGTATGGAATAAGATCAATACCAAAATCAATCTCTCTATTAAGAGGGACATTAGGAAGGTCATTAGGGAAGACCTCAGGGAACTCATTTGCTACTGGGGTAGAATGTAAAGAAGGACCCTCCGAGTAAGAATCCTTAAATCGGACTAGGTGATAAAGAAACCCCTTGGAAATTAATCTCTGGGATCTAAGATATGATATGAACCTCTACTTAGGAGATAGGGAACCATGCTCCCACTCAATATCCGACTCATTAGGGAATTTAAAGATGACCTTATGGGTTTGATAGTCTAGAGAAGCATAGCATGAGTAAAGATGACCAATAGTATGAGTGCAATAAATCCATCCCTAATATGACATCAAAATCTATCATATCTAACTTAAACAGATCCACCTAAGTCTTCCTACCACCCACAAATACCACACAACCCCTATAGAATCTCTTGGCAACCATAGAGTCACCCACTGGGGTAGAAACATAAAAAAGGTCAAAAATATACTTGGGACCAAAACCAAAATGCACAGCCATAAATAGGGTCACATAAGAAAGAGTAGACCCTGGATCAAGTGAATCGTACATATCATGGGAATTTTTTTTAACACACCAGTAATGACATTAGGCGATGCCTTTAACTCCTGATGGGTAGTTAGAGTATAGATATAATTTCGACCAGTACCAAAGCCAGATGGTGCACCCTTTGGTGCCAGAGATGATGTAGAGGCAATCGAAACCTTTTTTGCCCTTAAAGCAACCTTACCAATAGAATAATTTCTAATTATGTGCCCTAGCTGATCACAGTTGAAGCACTTGTCCTTTTAGTAATAATAGTAAACCAGATACACCAGACTACAAAATCTCCAGGAAGGATAGGATGGAGCTAATTGGTCCTCACTGGCCTAAGATTGGGCACCCTGTGCTCTATAATTATCACCACCATAAAAATGCCCGTCACTCGATGGCTTTGGGTAGGGAGCACTAGCCATCGAGTAAGACCTAAAATTGTCCCGCTTCATTTTGGACCACTTTTTACCATCCCTACCACTCTACACTTGGCCACCACCCTAATTAGAAAATCTAAGCTTCTTGTTATACCTTTCCCCTATCTCCGCTTGCTTTTTCTTCTCTTCCTTTACCCACTGTACGTACACCACTAGTTGGGAGATGCCCATATCCTTGTTCAACAAGGCAACCTTACTATCCAAAATTAAGTCTCAGGATAACCCGAAAGCAAACTTTCTCATTCTATTCCTTATGCTAGAAACCAACTTCGGAGCATACCGAGATAACTGGTGAAACTTCAAGTCATACTCCTTGACTGATATATTGCCTTGATTTAGGTTAACAAACTCTTCTGCCTTCGCCTCCCTAATCTTTTAAGGAAAAAATAGTATAGAAAAGTACTAGACAAATTATCCCACAGGGCTAACTCAACATCATCATCCCTAGACTATTCCTATTCCTCATACCATTGGTATGCTACATCCTTTAGTTGGTACCCAGCGAATTCCATACCCTCCACATTAATAGCATGCATAAAGTGAAAGATCTTCTCTATCTCATAAATAAAACCTTAAGGATCCTCCTCAACCTTGACACCAGTGAACATAGAAGGGCTCAATTTCATAAATAGGCCAAACCATGTAGCCTAAGAAGATGGAGTAACAGAAGCACCACGCTCGGCCTGAGAAGCAACCAACTGTTCCAACATATGCATAGACTAAAAACTCAGCATTCATCACATCATACTGAGGAACTCAAGAAGGACTAGGGGATAGATGGAACTCTAGGAGGGAAATCATGAACTGGACCCCTAGATCGAGTCTGGACCTCATAAGTAGGATAGTTCCCATCAACATTATCCTCGAGTGGGATAGAGGAGTTTCCATGAGCTTCAAATTATTGGGGAGGGATGATCTGAAAAGCAAATAAATGCGAATTAGAGAAGGATTTAGGACCTTAGACTCAACAACTCGAATATAAAACATAAGAGAAACATTCCTAAAAGCCTCGTAGTCTCTCCCTTATGAGTATGGTGCACTACACCTTCTTAAAAGAGACTCTACTCGACACGGATTTGTGGACTCCTATTGTAACACCTCGAGTCTGTACCCTAGATGCTACATGGTGCTCATAATCTCGAAGGACCACAAACTAACCCATGATTGGTACCTACTGCAATAACTGAATAATAATACTGTAGTATACAAAAATTAAGCAAAAAATATACCATAACATTCAATACTATAATAAAACTAAATATGATATAACAATACCAAAACAAAAATATCTATCTGAAAATACACTAGTCTAAAAAATCCTCTAAACTGTCTGAGATATAGAGTTGATGGGACAAGTCCCCAACTAACTCTAAAATACTGAACAAACTGAACTACTGAAATAATCATCATTTTCTCAAACTAAGAGGACTCACCACTAACTTTGTTAGCTGATATTTGATCTGCTAAGTATGATTGGGAGTCCACACATCTGAACCTATAATATAAAATATCATAGCGCAAAAAAAAGGTATGCATCAGTACTTGGAATGTACCGGTATGCAAAGTAAGATAGGCTGAAATTCATGGGTACATATACATGAACCATACTGACTGAATAATAAGAATATAACTGAATAAGAGTACATGCGTGAATACGTAAATTGTAATTGAGATCATAATAATACTGGATAATGAGTTCTGAATTACTAATTTACTGATATCTAAGTTTACTAATACTATGTAGTTAATAACTGAGGGACTGTATCTGCAGTCTTAATCCTGTGGAACTGTACTAATTTTTGCACTAATCTAAGTAGCTATATCTGATAGTCCTAAATCTGTAGAAATACACTGAGTTTTATCCTAAGACTGTAATTGAAACTGAGACTGTGGGAGGTAATCATCTAACCGATATGCCCCTTTCAGAATAGATTGGGGTCAAACCTGTAACCCCAGTTGGAAGGGTGTCAGTACCGTGCCATGAGTAAAGAAAATCTGTGAGTTAACTCTCTCTGATAGGAAGATCTTTCATTAATTCTCGCTGGTAGGAAAAATAGAATGATATGTATCAACCCTCATAATATCTGGCAGGAAGATATCTCAACCTATGTTGGCTACGTAGTTCTGTAACACATGGATTGCTACTAAGGGTCAAACCCTATGCTCGCAGGAATGCCTCTCCCTGGGTTTACTCGGTGCTGAATCCTACTCCCAATTGATTAAACACTAAACTGATTTCTAGTTCATACTAGGCTTGATTGAACTGTCACTAATTATACTATCTAACTAAAATAAACTGAGTTCATTGAGTTTCGTTGACTAATGGAACACTAGTGAACTCTGTTTACTGGTTGAATTTATTGAGGCCTAAACTGAATACTGAACTGGACTGAACTGATACTGATTCTACTGAGTTTTTCCTGAGTTCTATAACTGGCTGAGAGTACAATTAATCGTGACATAATTGATACTATCTTGAGACTGACCATGGCTCTAGGTAATCAGCTAAATTATCAGGTATTAAATACCTCCAGGACTCGATAGCATAAATTATAAGATATGGCACAATCTTGAAACATGATAAATAACTACTTGATCATCATTCATTCATTCATTGGGACATTCTAGCAAACACTTGCATGACATGAACTTGAATACATGCTAACATGATATAATTTCATTATTTAATTCTCATGAACAACTCATCAAACACTTAGAAGCCATTGAATATGTACATAGTACTAATCAACGCATGAGCATCATAATTTCAAGGCTTCAACATGAATTCACATGATACTACATACATAGTAGTTGTTTTTACATAAATCTTGCACTTAATCATGGAATAAAAAGCCAATCAATATTATAATCATGAATACACTTGAATCCAAATCATCAAAAGCATGAAATCAAGCTACTTGAAGTTTCAAAAAGTTTCTTGGACTCCAAGGATGGAAGGAGCCCTTGGATGAACATTTGACATACCTTGGTTGCTAAATTCTTGAAGATTAACGGAGGAATTTGTAGCCTTGAGTTTGAAATTCAATCATCTAGGATTTTTTTTCTTGAGAAATTTGTGAAATAATGAGTGTATGTTGCAAATAAAAGGCTAAATTCCATATTTTTAGAGGGCCCCACTTCTAATCCCTAAAATCTACTTTTGATGAATTCTACCCTAAACTAAACTAGGTATCTGTATACTCATTCAAGATGTGAAATAATCCATAACTATCCCTAACATAGCAATTCTCCCTAAATCATGATCAACTAAGTCAATTATGTTAGCCTTCGAAGTTTATGATTTTAATAATGACAAATAAACAAATAAATCTTTGCAGGATATTGGAAGACTAATAATGATGGAAGTATAAATAAAAGTATAAATAAAGCAGTAGGGAAGCCAACTCTAGGAATGGAAGATATGAAATCGTGATCCACAATATCCAAGAAAATCAATCAAAATAAGAATAAATGAAAGGAGAATATCAGTCCAGACAATCATAACAAATTAGATACTTGACAAGAATATCAGTCCTGAGAATCGCAGCAAATTAGATCAATCATAACAAAGTGAAAGGAAGAAAAGATCTCAAACAAACTTTGAAAAGCATCAATTACTACAAGACCAAAAGGAAGAAAAGATCATGGACATATCTAATATGGATGTGAGTAAAATCCATATATGGATATATCACGCAGCTACATTCCTCATTCAAGGAGTCAGTTCAAATCCTTGATTGGGAAGAAATCTCTTAGGTATCCTTATAGAGAGTGGTAGTCAAAGACTATAAGAGAAGAAGACTAAATATAGATATGGGTTACACAACTTCAAGAAGAATATTAAAGTGTTTCAATCTTAGTCTCACAAAACTATGTAACCTTTAGCTTATAAATGTTTTATAAAGAGTAGGATCAAGTCAACTTTGTAACACCAACCGAAGCTGTGTCACAAGATCTGAAAAACAAAATAAGTCTTCAAAACTTGTTTCCTATTATTATACTCGAGCCCGACATTGAACGATCTAATGAAACATTGAAACCCAAGGGGACTGTAAGGAGGCACCACATTGGTGTTCCGAACCATGAAAAATTTCTGTGTTTTTACTTTAAGTTTGATTCTTTATTTGCTTAATTATTTCAAGTCTAGTTTGTTTTGTAAAATGTACTGATCTGTAGGGAGTCGACTATGAGGAGCTAGTAGTCAAATCACAGAAAATTTTTAATTCATCCCACTCTTGAATTTCAATTGGTATCATAGCAGTTCTCACCAACAGTGTTGCTTAACTACAAGTGAGTAAAGATCAAATAGCAAATTATCAAATTCTTGACGCTCTTCTCTAGGATGGTTACTCCTCCACAAGACCACCATACTTTAATGGACAACATTTCTCTTACTGGAAAAATACGCTCAAAATTTTTTTCTAATCAAATTCCTTCCAAGTTTGGGTTGTCATCAAGAAGTGTCCAAAGCCGATTCCTGGACTTAAAGAGAATCCAAAGGACAAAGACAAAGAAACTAGAAGTACTGACATAGAAAACCTTGAAAGTTTTGAGGTCACCAAAGAACAACAAGAGGTAATCTAAACTAATGCACGTGCTATATGTTTACTTCTTTGTGCAGTTAATGGAGAAGAATACGATAAGATATTAACTTTTGAGACTGCAAAAGAAATATGGGACAAATTGGAGGTAACCTATGAAAGAACCACCAAAGTTAAAAGTCAAACATTGCTGCCCTTGTCAATGAATATGAGCTGTTCAAAATGGAAGAGAATGAAAACACTAGAACAATGTTTGCAAGATTTAGTAAGATTGTGTATGAACTAAAATCACTAAGGATGATCTAACTAAATAGCTTGCAGGTCCAGAAGTTGGTCTGCCATCTTTAAAAAATTTAGGAAACCAAGGCTACCATCCTGGAAGATAGAGACCTTCACAACATAACATATGATGAACTATAAGGTAATCTGATTGCATATGAATAAAATTATATCAACAGGTACCACAAAGAGGAAAAAAAGAAACCAGTGGCCTTCAATGCTAATCCAATTAAAGAAGAGGACATTTTGGAAGATGTTAATAGAAAAGGAATGACCTTCATCAACCGTTGAGTAAGGAAGATCATGATACAGAGACAACAAAGATCACAAGTAGCTAAAAATAATGACTCCACTAGAAATGATGATCGCTACCATTACTGTGGGAGGCCTGGCCACTTCAAATAAAACTGTCTAGAATTAAGAAGACCCTCATCAACCGTGGAGTAAGGAAGATCATGATACAGAGATAACAAAGATCCCAAGTAGCTAAAGATAATGACTCCACTAGAAATGATGATCGCTACAATTACTGTGGGAGGCCTGGCCACTTCAAACAAAACTGTCTAGAATTAAGAAGAAGGGCATGCAGAAAAAATTAAAATTTTAGAGCCTGGAGTGATGAAGATAAAATCGAAGAACAAGTAGAAGCCGCTAATAAGTGCTTAATAGCAACAGGTGTATATTTTGAGGTAAGACTACATGATTGTCACAACTATAATACTATTGAATCTAATTTAGATATGATAACTGGCGAGCTTTAAAAAGTTATAGATGAGTATAAAAATCTCGCTTAAGTTAAGAAAAGTTGTGAAGTTTGATTTAAATAGAAACTCAAAGAGGAACAAAGAAGTTATCAAATATAAATCAAAGCATGTCAAATAGAAATTGATTTACTTCATGAAGAACTTAATGTTATATTGATAAAATTAAATAGTATTAAGAGATCACCTAGTCACAGTTTCATGAGATTAAACTTTTTTTAAAATAATTCAAGTTCCTCATAAGAATTATTTAAATCAACCAAGACCTTTTTCTTCTCTCGAGGACCTATCTGTTTAATCTATGGACAGAGAGGGTACACATCCTACCACTGCAGGCACAAGCCTAAAAGTGTATGGGTTTATATCACGACCTGAGGTTACCCCAAAGTTGCGACAATAGTTCTTGCGATCAAAGGTGACTACAAGCTAACCCATGAGCAGGTACCTACTATGAGCACTGAATACACTAGAAATAAAACATGTATGCAGAAGATAAACTAAAAGGCCCAAATCAATCTAAATACTGATAGCGTAGTTCAATCACAAGTCTGTAAGTGTCTAATAACAATACTAAAAATTCAAATGATAAAACTGATAAACTGACTAGCTGTCTAACTGACTGTCTAAATGTCTGAAAGCCTCTATACTAACTGAGGAGTTGATAGGATAGGCCCCAACTAACTCCAACTGATTAACTAAAAAAATGCAAAAATAACTGAATAAACATAATAGGTCCTCAATAGATGAGAAATCACCACTGCTGCTACTGTTGAAGTGCTGGACTGTCTATGTACGGTCAGGAAATTGAGTATCTAAACCTATGATATAAGACATCATAGTGCAAAGAAGAGTATGCGATCAGTACTTTGGATGTACTGGTATATGAAATAAGGTTAGACTAATATACATGGTTACTGTACACATGAAATATGGAATAGATGAGTAGCATGAGATAACTGAACATGAATGCATGACAACTGGAATATCTGAGAATGCAAGACCAAGCATATATACATTTCTAAAATAATTTGTAAACTAAAATATTAAAATCTGATAACTGAACGACTGGTAATCTTTATGCTTTGGTCAAGCAAACCTAAACAAAATTTTGGACTGAATACTACATTAAGATCGTGAGAGGTATCATCTAACCAATATTCCCTAATTTAAGCTAATTGGGATCCAACCTGTAACCTCTGTTGAAAGGGTGTCACTACCATGCCAAGGGTACTAACACTGGTTGTATGGATCTACTAAATTGGTGTCTTAAAAGATTAAGGAGTCACCCTATATTGGCAAGAAAATCATGTGATATATGTCAACCCTAAACTCGAAGGAAGACATCGAAAAAAATCTACGCTGGCTACGTAGTTCTGTAACTCAGGGATTGCTACTAAGGGTCAAGCCCTAAACTGGCAGGAATAGCCCCATCACTGGGTTCGCTCAGTGCTGAATCCTACTCACAACTAAATGAAACTATTTACTAGACTGAACTAAACTTAAATAAGCAAACAACTGATCATACCAACTAACTGAATGAAAATGCTTAAGGTTTATCTAAAATTATTTTGAAGATACTGAAATTATGTAAACAACTAGGTATCAGGTATTCATAACCCACCAGCACTGAATGAAAATAAGAATGATAACATATAAAGCTTTAAAATCCATAGTAGCGGATCATTGTATTACTTAAAACCTAACATTTAGAAATTTTATCAGACACATAAGAGTAATGAATTTAAGCATGGTAATGGGTAAAGCATGCAACAATAACATGATTACAATATTAAACCCATCAATTAGGGATTTCAATATGAAGATTTCAATATTCAAAACATGTAATGGCTAATCCCATCGAAAACACTTGTAAACATAACTCTAAATCAAAATCAATAATAGCTTTATAGAGATAATTCAAGTTGAACATGTAAAAACTCATAATTTAAAAATAAAAAGGGATTCTTGGACTCCATAAATGAAAAGGTCCCATGAATGAATATCACACATACCTTAAGCTTATTAACTTGAGGGGAAAACACTATTCTTGATGTTTTCTTGAAGGTTCTTGAATTTAAATCTTGAAACTTGAGAGATAATCTTGAGAAGAAGCCCCAATCTTGTTTTTGAGAGTGGAATGAGGGTTTTATGTTGTTTAATTAATGGAAACAGAGGCAAAGTAATGCCCCTTGGGGGTTAAATATCGTGGCTTGGGAGTTATAAGAAGGTAGCAGACTAAAAATTCCTTAAACTAAACTTTACAGACAATTCTCGGCAGTCCTTACAGGTCAACCATACGACTTGTATGGTATAGGTACAAGTTAGACTTGGAAACTCATATTGTTGGATAGTGTGTGACACAACTTGATAGTACCTCAGTATTTTGGCCATAACTTTTCACCCCGATGTCAGATTAAGGCAAAATTAGCATCGTTGGAAATATAATTCAATTACCTATCTATTGGTGGGTCATGAGCTTAAAAATTCTTAGTAAAACAAAAGTTATGATCATTTGAAGATGATTATAGTTATGTACATCCCAAGAATTTAATCGCTAAGGGAGGTTTTGACTTGTTCATGATCTAGGATCTATTTGAGGACTTAATATATGTCCAAGTAAATTATAAAGCTATCACAATATGAGGCTTGATTCTTAGATTACCTATTGGTCAGGGTATGGGTCACATTTTACAACTCGTACCTTAGCATATGACTAGTACCCATGACTTTTATCTTAGACAAAATTGAGGAGTCTATAGTGATTTCCTTGGGACTTGGTTTCATATGACTCATACCCCTCTTGACGATTCTCTGGGGTCAAGTTGTACCCTGAACAAAATATCAACTTAAACATACTGTCTTGGATATGATCACCCCATACGACTCGTAAGGGTCTTTACAACTTTAAGGAATGAGTCATAAGTGGTCCAAAAATTAAGAGAAATATGGGGTATTACAATATATCCCCTTGGAAATACTCATCCTCGAATGAGACTAGTTAGACTGAGAATACCAAAGAAACTGAGATCATATAATGAACATGCATGACTGGAAACATGATTACATAACTGAGTTTGAAACATGCTACATGAACTGAACTAACATTCATGAATGTATACAATGACATGAGATGGGTTACATAGCTAAAACTAAGAACGGAAGAGAGTCAATCTAAGGAAATCATTACCTTAAGCTAAATCTGAGTTTGCAGAGAAAAGATAACGGTACTTGGTTTGCATATCTGCTTCTGCTTGCCAAGTCACTCCCTCAACGTACTGATTTCGCCAAAGAACTTTGGCCAAGGGAACTTCTTTGTTCCTTAGCCTAAGAATCTGATGATCAAGGATTTCAATAGGGATTTCTTTGAAGGAAAGGCTATCCTTAACCTCCATATATTCTAACAAAACAACTACAACTAAATCACTGATACATTTCTTTAACAGGGAAACATGGAACATTGGGTACACTAAAGCCAAATCTGCAGGCAACTCTAGCTCATAAGAAACTTTCTCAAAATGGCTCAAAATTCTATAAGGGCCAACATAACAAGGATTGATATTCCCTTTATTGCCAAATATATTCACCCCCTTCACGAGCAAGATTTTTAGATAGACTAAATCACCAACATCAAACTCAAGGTCTCTCCTCCTCACATCTGCATAAGATTTCTGATGGATTTTGGATGTTTTCATCTTCTCCCAAATCAACTGAAACTTCTCTATGACATCAAACACTGAATATGGCCCTATCAAAGTAGCCTAACCTGCTTCAAATCAACTAATAGGATACCTACATCTCCTCCTATAGAGAGCCTCAAAAGGATCCATCTAAATACTATAGTGATAGATATTATTGTAGGCAAACTCAATCAAAGGTAAGTGGTCATCCCAACTTCCTTTAAAATCAATAACATAAGATTTCAACATGTCCTCTTAGGTATGAATAGGCCTTTTTACCTGACCACCTATCTGAGGATGAAAAGTTGTACTGAGATGAAGTTGGGTACCAAAACCCTTCTGAAAAGCCTTCCAAAAGTGAGAGGTAAACTTATCTGAAATAATAGATAATGGAATCCCATAAAAAGTAACCAACTCTCTAATCTAAAGACTGACATAATCCTCAACTGAGTACGAAGTATGAACTGGTAAGAAATAGGGTTATTTGATCATTCTATCTATAATGACCCAAATCAAATCATGCTGGTGATGCATACAAGGCAAACCCATCACAAAGTCTATGTTCACCACTTCCCAATTCTAAGTGGGGATACTGAACTCCTGTAATATACCACTAGGCCTCTGGTGCTCAACTTTAACTTGTCGACAGTTAGAACACTTAGCTACAAATTCTGCAATATCCTTCTTTATTCCATTCCACCAGTAGATTTCCCGCAAGTCACGATACATCTTAGTGGCTTCTAGATGAATGAAATACTACGTACCATGCACTTCTACAAAAATCTGCTGCCTTAGACCATCAATAAATTGAACACATAACCTGCCCTAGCAATGTAAAACACCATCTCTCCCTTGGGAGAAAAACTTTGCCTTCTGTTCTCTAACTGATTCTTTTAACTTAACTAAACTGGGATCCCTATCCCATTTTTTCTTTACTTTGACAACAAAAGAAGATTCCAAACCATTTTGAACCTATATACTACCCTCAGCTAAATCAACCAACCAAGCACCTAATCTAGCAAGATGATAAACCTCCTTAACTAGCTTCTTCTTATCATTCTTAACATGAGCAACACTACCCTTAGAAAATTTGCTAAGGGCATCTGCTACTATATTGTCCTTTCCTAGAGATACAATACACTCATACCATAATCTTTCAACAACTCAAGCCACCTCTTCGGACAAAGATTTAAATTGTTTTGTGTGAACACATCAACATGAACCCCTTAAAGATAATGCCTCCAGAATTTCAAGGCAAAAACAATAGCTGCCAACTCAAGAATAGGTAGGATAATTCTTTTTATGGGGTATAAGATGTCTAGAGACATATGTTGTAACCTTATCTCTTTACATCATTAAACAACCAAGACCAACTCTGGAAGTATCACAGTAAACACCAAATCCCTCTAAACCATTTGGCAAAGTCAAGCCTAGGGCTGAGGTGAGTCGAGTCTTCAACTCCTAAAAACTCTTTTCACAAGAATTTAACCACTGAAATTTGACTTTCTTCTATGTCAATTGAAATGTGGGGAATGCATTAGACAAAAACTCTTCAACAAATCATCGGTAATAGCCAGCCAAACCCAAGAAGCTCTTGATGTCTGATGGAGTGATAGGTCTGGCCCAGTTTCTCACTACTTTAATTTTTTGAGGGTCAAATCTAATGCCATCACCGAAAATAATATGGCCAAGAAAATCTACTGATCTTAGCAAAAACTCACACTTACTAAATTTAGGGAACAACTAATGGTCTCTAAGTGTCTGCAATATAATTCTGAGATGGTTTGCATGATCATTTTCATTATGGGAATAAACAAGTATATCATTAATGAAGACTATGATGAACATGTCCAAGTACTGCTTGAATACTCTATTCATCAAGTCCATAAATGATGCTGGGTCATTCGTTAGTCCAAAAGATATAACTAGGAATATAAAGTGACTATACCGGGTTCTGAAAGCTATTTTTGGAATGTCGCATTCTCTAACTCTGAGCAGATGATATCCGAATCTGAGGTCTATCTTAGAGAAGTAACTGGCACCCTGAAGTTGGTCGAAGAATTCATCAATCCTGGGGAGTGGATAATTATTCTTTATTGTGACTTTGTTTAAATAACAGTAATTGATGCATATTCTGAGAGAACCGTCTTTCTTACACACAAATAGGATGGGAGTGCCCTATGGAGAAACACTGGGCCTAATAAAACCCTTATGTCAGAGATCTTTTAACTGTTCTTTCAAATTTCTAACCTTAGATAGAGCCATTTTGTAGAGCAGCATAGAGATAGGCCGGGTATCTGGGAGGAGATCTATTCTAAAGTCAATTTCCCTTTCAGGAGGAACTCTAGGAAGATCTTTAAAGAAAACGTCTAGAAATTCCCTTACTACTAAAACTGACTTGAGATTGGGGGTCTCAAAACTAGAGTCTTTGACTCGATCAAGATGGTAAACAAACCCCTTGGATACCATTTTTATTGCCTGAAGATAAGAAACAATCTGACCCCTAAGCATTGATGTACTACCTCTCTATTAAATGACTGGTTCATTTGGAAACTAAAACTGACCAACCCTATTTCTACAGTCAACTGAAACATAGCATGAGTGGAGCCAATCCATGATAAGAATGACATCAAAATCAGTCATCTCTAACTCTACAAAATTTATGAAAGTATATACCCGTCTGGCTATGATAGACTTACCCACTAGGGTAGACATTAATAAAGGTTCTGCTAAAGATTTGGGACTGACACCGAAATTAACTGCTTTATTTGGGGTTACAAAAGAAAGTGAATCCTCGGGATCTAACAAAGCATAAACATAAAGATGAAAGACCTATAACGTACTCATAACTATATCAGAAGAGCTTTACTGATCCTGTTGGGACTGAAGTGCATATAGTATATTCTGACGCTGTCCATTGGTTGCACTGGAAGTGGCACCCTGCTGAGTCAGGTGATCGGCTGGAACTTGGGAGCGACTGTGCTTACTATGCTGACCCATATATAGGAATTCTTGGACTCTGTGGCCTGGCTTTCCATATACAAAACATACATCACGGTCAGCCTTACACACACCCTAATAATTCCTACCACACTTTTTGTAGAGTAGATTAGTACGACCACTGTTTACACTATCCTGGGACTTGAAGCCTGGCACCCTATCCAGACTGTCATTCTAAAACTTTGGCATTAGAGCACTAGCTAAAAATGGAGCAGGGACTGAAAATTTCTAATGGAATTGAGAATGATTACCACCCTCTAATATCGATTGAGAAAAGTTGAAGCTACCTATTTTGGCCTTCTTATTATTTCTCTCTTTATCTTTACTCTTCTGATCCGCAATCTGTTGAGTATGAACCATAAACCTAGATAGGTCCATATCTTTAATTAACATAGTAGACCTATAATCTTTGACCATACTATTAGCTACTCTGGAAATAAACTTACTCATTCTAGATTTGTTATTAGCCACCACCGAAGGAGCATACCTCACAAACTGAGTAAACTTAAGCGAGTATTCCTTCACACTAATATTACCGTACTTCAAATTAATAAACTCCAGCACTTTATCTTCCCTCAACTCTAATGGAAAGAACCTATCTAAGAAGGATATGGCAAACTCCTCCTACTCAATAGGCCCTACTTCAACACCCCTACCCTCCTTCCACTACTTATACCATGTATGAGCTACATCCGGCAATTGGTAAGCAGCCAACTCAGCACTCTCACTCAAAGTGACACCCATGATATTAGTCACCTTCTAAATCTTATTAAAAAACTCCTGCGGATTGATGATAGGCGAAATTACGCGCCTATATCAATATATTTTGCCCATATTTTAGCCTAGTTTCGAGAACTAATTATCTATTTCGTACACTTTTAGTCCTTTTTCCTGTAAATGAGCTAACAAATGTGATTAGGAAAGTTTCAGGTATAAATGATGCAAAATACAGCAATTTATGGCTTACTTGACGCAAAAGAAAGCTCACAAACGAGATGGAAAGGAGCTGGACGCATAAAGGACTAAATCTGCTGCATGGAAAATCTGTCCCGGGCTAAAACAGCATTTCTGAAGACTTTGGGACTTACAGACACAAAGCTGGATTTTTGCCATAATACATTAACCTAGTGCAATTAGGTTATGTGTTTCATCATTCTATTTGGATTATAATTTTGTAACCTTACCCTAGTACAATTGGGTCAAGGATTTCATTAGTATATTAGGATTTGGTTATTTATTTTATTAGTTTAGTAGGAGTAGGATAGGAGTATTATAAATACCCTATCATGTTAGAGATTTTCAAGAAAAAAAGGGAGAAAAGGGAGAGGAGACATTCTGACAATTCATTCATCTCCTTACAATTAAGACATCTTCCTACAACCCATTCTCAATTCTTCATTCTTCTACTCTTAAATTCCACAACAAGAGAATCGTTACTTGCTACGGAATCACTAAAACCACACGCCAAACACCTACTATTCACGCCATCCACCATGCAAAACGTGATATCCTTCGCATTCATGGGTAACTAAATCTCTTAGTTGGGGTTATGGAAGCCGAATGAGTTACTATCTATAGCTAT
This sequence comes from Capsicum annuum, assembly GCF_002878395.1. Classification (NCBI taxonomy): domain Eukaryota; kingdom Viridiplantae; phylum Streptophyta; class Magnoliopsida; order Solanales; family Solanaceae; genus Capsicum; species Capsicum annuum. Next base: position 98,367,048 of record NC_061122.1, on the reverse strand, counting down.
GAGTTTGTGAGTTCAAGACAAGTATATTGCTTATATCATTATTCTCTTCATCTTAAATCTACATTCTTTGCGGTTCAAACACAAGAACACGCCATTCTAACATCTAACCTGTTCGAGAGAAAGGTTATTTGTCTAGAAAAGAAGACGCATAGACCAACGCCAGTCTAACATCTGACTTGTTCGAGAGAAAAGTTATTTGTCTGGAAAAGAGATAATGTCAAGGTAGTAGGACACCCTTTCCTATTAAAAAGCTAGTGCCGTACCTGGACTAACTTCTTGGAGAATTCGTACCGTTAGTCACGCTTTAAGCTCGAGAGAGTTAAAGTGAAATAGTCCTTGTTTAGGTCGAGAGACGCTTGGATTTACCATCGACTACAATTCTCTATAAGCAATTACATGTCAAGACTCTACACACTCATAGCCAATAGAGACGTATACCTCAGAAGGTGGACATAACCCCAACGCCTCAATTCTCATTGTTTACAACACACGTGACAATCTCTCTTTATTTTGCTATTTTCAGTTCTTACATTCTTGTTTTGGTTACATACTACAATCCCCCCTTTTCTACGAGACTTGCACTAAAAGTCTAGTAATTTCTCTTGCTTGTTGGCCAAGCTATTCTCTGTGGGATCGATACCCAACCCAGGTTGGGTTCTATATTTGCTAACGACCGCTTTACACTCCCACGAGAGCTGTAGATTGAGCGTTATCACGGATCCTCCTCAGACTTGGATCCTAAAAACAAAAGAGGATTTATTCAGGTGAAATTCTGAATCCTAACTTTAACTGTATTTGCCACCGGGTTAGCTGGGGCACCAGCCTGCTGGTTGTTCTGAGTAGCTACTGAGTGAGCTAAGGTAGTGAATTTTGCTATGAACTTGTCATGAGAGACATACTCATTCAAGGAATCTTTCTAAACAAGAGGAGGTGCAGGATAATTTCTATTTCTTCTTTTGTTATTTCTTTTTGGAGGCATTGTTTGTAAATGGGAGGAAGAATGAATCAGAGAGAGAGTTCTAAATAGATATTATGCTTATTTGCATGACATGAATACTGAAAGAAGGGAAATGTTCCTAAAACATCTTGTACTCTCTTGTCCGTAAGTGTGGCGCGCTTCACACCCATGCATAAGACTCTGCTCAATGCGACTTTTAAACTCCCTAAGAAATTGTAAAACCTAGCTCTAATATCAAGTCTTGTAATGACCTGAGGTTACCCCTAGTCATGACAATGGTGCTTACAGTCACAGGTGACCACAAGCTAACCCATGAGCTGGTACCTGTTGTGAGCACAGAATACACTGGCAATAAACCATGTACACAAAAAATAAACTAAAAATGCAAAATCAATCTAAATACTAAAAGCATGATTCAAGAATAAGTCTGTAAGAATCTGATAAGAATACTGAAAATGCAATTGATAATATTGATAAACTGACTAGCTTTCTAACTAATTGTCACATTAGTATAGGATTTCTATCGGCTCTAGGCTATCTTCACCTTTTCTCGAATCAATTGAAATTCCTCCATTGCCTCATACACTGAATCTAGACTAATTAAAGAATCCTCACCTTCTTTAAACCAACCAATAAGAGATCTACACCTTCTTCCATAAAGAGCTTCAAATAGAGCCATCTGAATACTAGAGTGATAGTTGTTATTGTAGGAAAATCCAATCTAAGGTAAGTGGTCATCCCAACTACCCTTGAAGTCAATAACATAAGCCCTCAGCATGTCCTCTAACATCTGAATGGTTCTCTCTACCTGACAATCTGTCCGAGGATGAAAAACTACACTAAGATGGACTTGGGTACTAAGATGCTTCTAAAAAGCCTTTCAAAAATGAGAGCTAAACTGAGTACCTCTATCTAAAATTATGGTCAACAAAACTCCATGGAATTTTACAAACTCCCTAAGATAGAGTCTAGCATAATCCTTAGTGGAGTATAAAGTATGAACTAGCAAAAAATGGGCTGACTTGGTCATTTTATCAATAATGATCCAAATTGGATCATGCTGACAATGCGTACGAGGTAACCCTATCACAAAATTCATGCTCACCATCTCCCACTTCTAAGTATAGATGCTAAACTCCTGAAGTACACCACTAGGCCTATGGTACTTAACCTTGACCTATAGATAATTCAAACACTTAGACATATAAAAGGACAGCATAACCTCTAAAATATCACAAGATAAATTGAGTACATCACCTTAAAAGTTGACTCTTCTAGTAAAAAAAGTGAAACCAAGTGTTCCAAAAGAATGGAAATAGATGCTAGCCATCCAAATAAACTCCTTATTAGAAATCTAGAAGGTAGAGTATAAACAAGATTATCACTGAGAATACACGTATCTGTTGCTCTTGTATCTAAATTTGAGAGAAAGAAAATAGATGAATCTATCAAAGATAAATCATAGGTTGAAGTTATGAAGAAAGAATTGGACTAGTTTGAACGAAATCAAGTTTGGACCACCTTATTTGAAAGACCTAGAAACTGCTTAGTAATTAGAACTAGATGGGTCTGGTTGCACACACACAAGTGTATGTGGTCTCACTAAGTAGTAAAGTGGCCCTTTAGAGGCCAAGTATTGATCCCACATGGATTTGTGTTGACAACTATCCTATTCTAGTTCACTATTGAGATTAAAGCAGTGGAATTTAAAAACTAAAGTAAGGTAAACATTACAAAAATAAATGGCTTGAATAATCAATAAGAATGAATTCCCGAGGTTAAAGCACTACAAACAATCAGACTACTCTATTGAACTTCATCATTAAATTACTTATGTTGGTTGATGATTCGTAGGGTTTATCACATGATAATGTTCTCCCGACCTCTAATCGTGTACCTAACTTGGACATTATAACTACATGGTTGAGGGGAATGTAATAATCCAATAAGATGCATGAATCTATCATCCCACATGTGAAAAAAACAAGACTTATAGGTATATACGTATCCTATTTGCTAATTCAAATTTCTTATTTTATACAAAAATAAGAACCTTGTTTTATCTATCCCCACATTCTATCTTCTTATTTCCCTCCCGGGCACACAAAGTCGACAATGGATGTATCCTAAGGTTACCTAATTCTTAAAATTGTTATAAAAAAGACAAATAAACAACCAAATATTATAAGCAATCTAAAACATATCAATTCAAACCAATAGTAATCATGTTCTTGGCCTTAACCCCGAAATAGGGCTTTTAACCACTCATGGACATAGTCGTAATCAAGATAATTGAATACAAGATAAAACCCATTAAAAAGCTAAATTAAAAGAAATAAAACCCTAATTTAAGTGTTTTCAGCCTCCCTCCACATTTCCAAGCCGTCCAAGGTCTATAACATCAAGTTCAAGTGTCCTATTTATAGGAGGATAAAACTGTTGATTTTTGCACTAGGTTCGTGTCTCAGAGCTCATAGGGAGGAATAGGGTGATAAAAGCACCCTTATCATGGATACACACTATTTTGGGTCCTTTTGAATGCTTCCTATGCATTTCACATGCTCTATGGTCTTTTGTTTGGTCTGCGACGCGCCATGGACTTCCAAGAGGTCCATTTCATATTAAATTGTGTCTTGTACTTTAGTTGATCCATTCTAAGACTTTTTGTGTTTTTTCCACTTAATTTGAAGCTTTTATATCATTAATATATTATCATAATCAAGTTATCAAGCATAACATAAAATTAAACATAACAAATTAGAAACTTAAGCTAAGAATACAAGATTTGCCCCTTTAGATCTTACGCTTAGTCTTGACACTTTTCTTAGTTCAATTGTACTTTAAACACTATAAACAAGTTTTTACACATATATTTATGAAATAATACCATTAGGAACTCATTATACACATTAGAATCCATCGTGATCCACTAGAACAACACCTAGCTCAAGCTAGTAGAACTAGTTTTCCCATATGAACTCTAAATGATCAATTTAAGTACAAACTTGATTGAAAGACACCTTTAACATTATTATTAAGTACTTAAACACTTATATTCTTATTTATATATTTATTAAATCATCAAGCACACAATAAGTCCTTAAAACACAACTAAATAATCTTGGATAACTATAATACCCCAAATTATAATTAGTGAGTAATTAGAAGGGGAAAGGGTCATGGCCCATCTTTCAATTCAAAATGGAATGGAAAAAATAATATTATGTATGTATATATATATATATATATATTATATATATATAGGGATTTTTCCTACTTACATTTAAGGAAGAGAATCAAAATGGGAGTAAACTAGTCAGTAGTGGTTCTGCCCAGTTCACATATGAAGAAGATACAAAAAAAATCAAATTAAGTCTTTCATTCAGTGAAATAAAAGAAAAGCTTAAGGGTTTGATTGGAAAATTCTTTTAGGCTTAAGGTCTATTCATTTCAATATTTTTATCATAATCTTAAGTCAAGGTAATTTATTTTGGATAGTGAAATTTAATTACTAAAGGTGAGAATTATGAACAATAAGGGTTGTTTTGGATACACGTTCAATGAATTGAAAATATCATGGAACTCTGAGAGTTGGATAGTCTAATTTTATCATGTAATTAGCCTAAAACAAGAGAATTAACTCGATATTGATATAATAGGATTATAGATTTGATCGAAGAAAGGGATACAAATTGTTTGAGGTGACAAATTTGGTATTTCGTAACGTGTACTGTGAGTAGTAATATTCCCATGATTTGTATTTCTTAAATTGCATATTTATACATGTTTTTGATGAAAAGAAGATTTATTGAATTCTTTGAAAATTTGCATGTCAGACAAGCTCTTTACTATATATTATATTAAAAATAAGTATCTAGACATGGGTTTTATTCAAGTTTAAATGTACTATGATTTTCTATGAACTTTAAATGTTATGTACTATTCTAAAAAAAGGCTTTGATATGAATATCTATTGTTTACAAAGAAAGTGTAAATGTGAGTAGACCTTAATTTGAATCCTGTAGCTAACGGCGAGATTGTTATTGTAATACCCCGTACTTCTACCTAGCTTAAAGTCGTCACAAAGATGTTAAAAACTAGCTTTAAAAGATAAATCCACTTTTATACATGTGGTATTTTCAATATTTTCAATTTTTTTCATGTGTTAAATTCAATAATCTTTCCATTGATACCAAATTTGCCTAAATCCGACACCCGGCGAAGAGTTAGAGCCTTTTTAGTGAGACAATGTATCACTTAAGCCATCAACGCATTACGGAGCCAGCTTAAATGGCAATTGTTAGTTTCCAGTGTTGCTCCGCGATAGTGGCACATCACACCAAACTTTCAAGTCACAAACAAAGTGGCAATGTTATAGCTTTGCATCGCGCCATGGGTCCAAATCGAGAAATTTTTACAGAATTTAAATATGCATCCAAGGGTTAAAAGAGATAATTTCTCATCCCTATATATACCCAATTACACGTGATTCAGCCATAATTCACCCAAAATATATTATTTCTCTCAAGAACAAGCTAGGGTTTTCAATTGGGGATTCAAATCCAAGACAAATTCAAGAATCTCTCTATCAATCTTTGTAGAATCAAGAACTAAGGTATACATAGTGTTGATTCATAGACTCCTTTCATCCATGAAGCTCAAGAACCCTATTTTAAACTATATGTCATGATGTTCTTATTTTGAATTGATTGTGTTCACATTGTTATTGTTGTATGAATGCCAAGATTGCATCTTTATCATATTTTTATGAAACCATGTTAGTATAGGGTTGGAATTCATGCAATTGATTTAAATTATAGAACCGTGTTGTATTAAATTTGATCGTCATGCCTATGCCCTAAGTCATGCATCCTAGGTGTTTGATAAAATGCCTAAGAGAATAGAAATTATGCAATATAGCTTAATTGTGACCCAAATAATAAATTTGTGCTTTACCCTATGACTAAGAATGACTTTTATGATATTGTGTGCATTATGAATGGTTTAGGGAATGTCCATGAGAATAGGTTTATGAAAGTATGACATGTTTATATGTAATTCCATTCATATATAAGACTATGATAATCATGTGCTTCATGAAATCCCCAAATTAATGTATTATGAATTGTTGATATTGGTCATGTGTTCAAGAAGTGTTATGTTCTGTCAGTCTCATGCTATCGAGTCCTGGGGGTACTTGTACCCGATAATATAGCTTTGTGCCTAGATTTAGTGTCATGTTTTCATGATATCCTCAGTCAAGACATGGTCCATAGAACCTAGTCAGTCATGTGACTCAGGAAAGCTCAGTAATTCAATAATCTCAATAGTATTCTGTCAGCTAATGGAACTCCATGAATTTAGTCTATCCCAGTTCAGTAATCCATGATCAGTGTCTATTCAGATGGGAGTAGGAATTAGCACTGAGTGAACCCAAGGATGGGAACACACACTGTCAGATGAGGGTGTGATTCTTAAAAGTCATCCTTGCGTTCCAGAACTATGTAGCCATCATAGGTTGAGACATCAACACTCTCAGATAAGGGTTGATGAGGTGGATAAGCACTGTCAGATAATGAACCCAATGTTCTATTTTGGGGATACTGTCAGATGAGGGTGACTCACGGCTTGTCCTTACTAGTAGCATAGTATTGACACCCTTCCAATTGGAGTTACAGATTAGACCCTAACACAGACATAATGGCGTATTAGGGGAGAGTCGGTTAGATAACTACTTTCCATATATTTAGTTACAGAATTAGGAATATCAGATACAGTCATTCAGTCTCAGTAATAGAACTTAGATAGTTCTTCAGATTTTAGGACTGTCAGAGACAGTCAACCTGGTACAGTACAAAACTTAGTTTTATTAGAATTTAGACTATCAGATATAGTCGCTCAATATCAGTATACTAGTTATACACAACTCATGTTATCAGTATTCAACTTTAGGACTGTCAGATACAATCAACTAAACCAGTTCTTTATAATCATAACGGTCAAAAAATAGTTATTCATGTATCCATAATGTTGTATCAGTCCCTCAATATCTAGTATCCCAGCATCAGTAAACTCAGATGTCTATAAATTCATGTTATCAGTTGACTTAGTAGTCAGAACTTAGTATTTAGTCCTATCACGATCTCAGTTACAGTCAAATATTTATGCATGTATTCTTACGTTCATATCATTTAGTCAGTTAGTGTTGTCCATGCATATGAAACCTTTTGTATTTAGCCTACCTCACTTACATACCAGTACATTCAACGTACTGACATATTTTCACTATGGTGTCTTACACCATAGGTTCAGAGACATGAGCTCTAGAGCATCAGTAGATTCTATATATTAGCAGTCAGTCAGCAGTGAGTCCTCATCCTTTAAGAATGATATGATTTATTATTTCATTATTTTAGTACTTAGTTATTTCATTCGTCGGAGTTAGTAAGGGACATGTCACATCAGCTCTACAATTTTCAGATAGTTTAGAGGCTTTCAGACTACAGTATGTTTAGATAGTATTTTAGTAATTTTAGATATTCGATACTCCATACTTATGTTGCGTTTTATCAGCTATTCAGTTTGAACCTTACGGCCTTACAGATTTTGTTCCATATTTTTTTACAATATATATATATATATACAGTATATCATACAGTGTACAGGTATAAATATCAGTCATGGGTTAGCTTATGGTCCTTTGGGGTCATGACACTGTGAAGCATTCTGGGTACCAGATTTGGGATGTTACAGTTAGACCTGGTATACCTTGTATTTACTTATAATTTTTATAACCCTCACTAGTAGGAAGGTAGAACTAGCATACAATTATCGATCTCCCTCGAGTAGGGACCTACTGATATGATAGTTGACTCCTTTATGAGGGGTCCACTGTTATGGGCTATTCTTGATGAAGAATACCACACTGATTACATGATTCATTCTTAGAAACCTCCCAAGTATATAATACTTGATATGATTTAATGTTTATTGGGTTTATTACTAAACTATTGGTTCACTTGGCTTACATGAAACAATGATGATATTTATTGTTACTGTTTTTTGTAAGAGCATTTATTTCATGATGTTTTCTGACTTGTCCCCAATAAAAAGGTTATGGGTATGTATTATTACTCACTAATCTAGCATCTCACTCCTCACTATTTTTTTCAAAGAATGTAGGTAATGATGAGGATCTCGTTGGATAGAGAATTGAGTAGCATATTCCTAGTGAGCCCTGCATTTTTTTTGCATGGGAAAAACTTATTTATTTTTATGTTCATCTTCTTGAAAACTCTTAGTTTTCTCCATAGTCATGTCTTTAGAGCTTTGAGTATTCTATCATTAATTTTGGAATTGTGGCATAATTGATTTTCTCTTATGTTTGGAGATGAATTTCGTATTGTTAATCGGTGATATTGGTGCAATTGTTGAGGATTTTTGTGAATTGTGTTGGTGTTGATATGTTGGGATATTGTTCTAAGGATCTGAGATAGGAAATTTTCTTGTTACACCAAAAAACAGGGGAAACTCAACCCAATTTTCTATAGAATTATGATGAGGCTTTCTTTGGAGTCCTAAACACCTTAGCGCCGGTCATGATCCTATTTTAGGTCATGAAAAAGTTGGTATCAGAGCATAGGTTAATTATGTGACAATGTGTAATGCCCTGAGACTACACCTAGGGTGTAACACGGTGCTTACAATCCCAAAGTACCACAAGCTAACCCATGACTGGTACCTGTTGTGAGCACTAAATAATAATCATGAAAACATGTGCAGAAGTAAAACTGAAAATGCCATAAGGTTTATAAAGATGAATCAATACTGAGTACATCTATAGAATAACTGCTAACTAAGAGTGTATGAAGCCTCTAAACATCTGAAATAAAAGAGTTGATGGGACATGCCCCAACTAACTCCAGCTACTGTTTGATAGTAACTGAAAAACTGAAATACTGTAAATAATAATTTAACTAAATAAGTGTCACGTCCTCAATGGATGAGGACTCACTTCTGTAGCTGTGGCTGATAGAATAATCTGGTTATGTACGATCAGGAACCCGAGCATGCAAACCTTTGATATGACACATTATAGTGTAAAGAAAGAGTATGCGTCAGTACTTTGAATGTACTGGTATGCTAGGTGAGGTTAGGCTGATATGCATGGGTTCACGTGCATGAGAATAATAACTAAATATCATGAAATAACTGGATGAGAGGATATGTAAGATTGGGACTACTGTAAGTACAAAAGATGCAATACCTAGCACATATCGTTTGTCTGAGTTAGTCTGAAGCTGAAGCTAAAGTACTGAGTTTATGATAACTAAATAGCTGATAACTGTAATTCATGATTGTGTAGAAATGAACTGATTTCTATGCTGAATACTGAATAATTGATACAGATTACTGAATACTAAATAATAAAATTGTAATTGTGGGAGTTATCATCTAACTGACATACCCCGATTACGGGCTGATTTGGGGTCCAACCTGTAACTTCAGTTGGAAGGGTATTAGCACCGTGCCACTAGTTACTAAAATGGGTTAGGTCAACCCTAATTTGGCAAGAAGACTCATGAGATGTATATGATTATGTCAACCCTAGTCTGGGAGGAAGACAATTTACCCTATGCTGGCTACGTAGTTCTATAATGCAGGGACTACTACTAAGGGTCAAACCCTCTGCTGGCAGGAATGCACCTATCCCTGGGTTTGCTCGGTGCTAAATCCTACTCCCAAATGAATCAAAACTGAACTGATCACTAGACTGTACTAGGCTTGGCTGAACTAACACTTGACTACATTAACTGACTGAGTGATCTCACTCATGATATAATTAAATTTGTTATGTAGACTCTAGAAAACTAGAAAACAACTAAATTTTGGGTATTTGATACCCCCAGGACTCGATTTCATAGATAATGGAACCATGTCTCAACCTTAAAAGCATCACACATAGGTTATCATGTACAATTCCTTCACATAGACATTTTGTCAAACACTTAGGATACATAATTCTTGTACATGAGAATGAGTAATATATGAATATCATAACTACCACATTCAACACCAAAATTCAAGGATTTAACATGAGGGTTACATAAATCAACATACATTCTAGTTAATTCACATGAAACTCAAAATATTCTTGACTTGAAATCCCACACAACAATACCTACAAGAACACAATTCCATTCAAGAATATAAATAATAATCTAAGTTTCAAAGAAAGATTCTTGAACTCTAAGGGTGGAATGAACCCAAGGATGAACGCATAAACATACCTTGATTGTTGAATTCATGGAAATTATTGGTGATTTCTCTGAGCTTGATCTTAGACTTGATGAACTGGGGTTTTTTCTCTTGAGGGAATTTGTGAAATAATAAGTGAATTTTGCCCTTTGAGGGGCTTAAATTCATGTTATGGCTGAATATTATGAGGGGAAAATGACATAATTACCCCCACAAACCCGTAACTTAATTCATAAAACATCCCCAGTGACGCTATAGGTGATGCGCCGTATCGATGGTATCAATGTGGTTATCGCCGCTTCGCGTCGATGGTGACAATACGATAGCCAACGCGATGCATTCTGATTGCATTGGCTTGCAATTTTGGTCATCCAAACGTGCCTCAAAAAATGTCCAAAAATTTTGAAAATCACCCAAGATGACCTATAGATAACCCTAATCATAAATCAATTTAAAAATCGACAATCAAAGTCTGGGAAGATTAAAAATAAAACCATTGAAATATCTAGTCCAAAAATAAGACTAAGTATCAAAACTTAGCTGAAATTTTCTAAGTATGGGACCTCTTTTGGCATGCTATATGGGGCTGAAATGGGCTAGAACTTTATGGGGTCTTACAATATATCCCCATTGAAAATATTCATCCTCGAATGAGACTGATTAAGCTGAGAGGCACTGAGGTACTGAGATTATACTATCATGCATAGCTAAAACATGATTGAATATTGAGGTATGACACATGACTGAACTGATCCATGAATGCATAAATGATATGAGAATGATATGCAGCTGAAACTAAGTATGAAACAGAGTAAATATAAGGAAGACTGTTACCTTAGGATGAGTCTGAGTTTGCGGAAATAGATGAGGGTACTTGGTTTGCATGTATGCTTCTGCTTCCTAAGTAGCTCCCTCAATGGACTAGTTCCACCAAAGAACTTTGACCAAGGGAACTTCTTTGTTCCTTATTCTACGAGTCTACCGATCGATGATTTTGACTACAACTTCTTCCTAAGAGAGACTATTCTGAACGTCTACACTCTCTACGGGGACTACAACTGATGGGTCACCTATGCACTTCTTTAACAAGGAGACATGGAACACTAGGTGAACTGATGCTAAGTCTGCATGCAACTCAAGTTCATAGGCTACCTTCCCAAAATGACTCAGAATCCAACAAGGACCAATATATCAGGGACTAAGCTTCCCTTTCTTACCAAATCTTTTCACTCTCTTCATAGGAGAGATTTTCAAATACATAAAGTTGCTAATCTCGAACTTGAGATCCTTTCTCCTCACATCCGTATAAGATTTTTGTTGGCTCTGGGCGGTCTTAAGTCTTTCCCTGATTAATTAAACTCTCTCCAAAGTGTCAAATACCAAGTCAGGCCCTATTAAAGAGGTTTCATGTACCTTAAACCAACCAATCATAGACTTACATATCCTTTTATAAAGATCCTCAAACAGAGCCATCGGAATACTAGAATGATAGCTATTATTATATGCGAACTTAATCAAAGGTAAGTGGTCATCCCAACCACCCTTAAAGTCAATGACACACGCTCTCAATATATCCTCTAAAGTCTAAATGGTCCTTTCTGCTTGACTATCTGTCTGAGGGTGGAAGGTTGTACTGAGATAGACTTAGGTACCAATACCCTTTTGGAAGGCTTTCCAAAAGTAAGAGGTAAACTGTGTACCTTTATCTGAAATAATAGAAAATGGGACGCTGTGTAACCTAACAAACTCTCTGATGCATAGTCCTCATCTTAATAGGAAGTATAGACTGGAAAGAAATGGGTGGACTTGGTCATTCTGTCTACAAGGGCCCAAATCAAATTGTGCTGATGACGAGTACGAGGCAAACCCATCACGAAGTCCATGTTCACTTCTTCCCACTTTCATATGGGAATACTAAAATCCTTCATGGAACCATTAGGCTTTGAGTGCTCAATCTTCACCTGTCGATAAGTAGAGCACCTAGCCACAAACTCTGCGATGTCTCTCTTCATCCTACTCTACCAATAAACTTCCCACAAGTCGAGGTACATCTTAGTGGCCCCTAGATAAATAGAGTAATGCACACCATGCGTATTTTTAAGAATTCATTATCTTATGCCATCTACATATGGCATACATAGCCTACCCTGGCAATGCAACACACCATCTCCCTCTTGGGAGAAAACCTCTACCTTTTGGTCTCTGGCTGACTCTTCCAGATTCACTAAATTAGAAACCCTGTCCTGCTTTTCTTTTACCTCGAAAACTGAAAAAAACTCCAAACTAGTTTGCACCCTAACACTACCCTCAGCCGAATTAACCAAACGGACACCTAATCTGGCAAGATAATAAACTTCCTAAAAGACATGAATAAAAACTATAAGTGACCATACTGGGTTCTGCAAGCTATTTTTGAAATGTCACATTCTCTGACTCTGACCTGATGATAGCAAAATCTGAGGTCTATCTTAGAGAAGTAACTGGCACCCTGAAGTTAGTCGAACAAGTGATCCATTCTAGGAAGTGGGTATTTATTCTTGATGATGACTTTTTTCAACAGACAGTAGTCTATACACATTCTAAGAGAACCATCTTCCTTTCGTACGAATAGAATTGGTGTAACCCAAGGAGATATGTTGGGCCTGATGAACCCTTTGTCTAAGAGATCTTTCAACTATTCTTTCAACTCGTTAAGTTCAACTGGAGCTATTTTGTATGGCAGAATAGATATGGGCTGAGTATCGAGAAGAAGGTCTATTATGAAGTTAATTTCCCTTTTGGAAGAAACCCCAAGGAGATCTTCAGGAAACATATCTGGAAATTCATTTGCGACTAAAACTGACTCAAGACTAGGAGTTTTGGAGTTAGAGTGTTTACTCTCACAAGATGATTAATACACCCCTTGGATATCATTTTTTTCTTACTCTAAGGCATGAAACAAGTGGACCCTTAAGTGTTGTGGTACTACCCCTCCATTCAGTAAATGAAAATAAACAACTCTATTTCTATAATCAACTGAAGCATAGCATGAATGGAGCCAATCCATGCCAAGAATGACATCAAAATCCATCATCTCTTGCTCTATTAGGTCTGCTAAAGTAAATTTCTGAGATACCATAACTGGATAGTTCCTGAATACCCACTGGGCTATGATAGACTTACCTACTGGGGTAGAGACTGAGAAAGGCTCTTTTAGGATTTTGAGACTGACTTTAAAGTCGATGAATATGTAAGGCGTTACAAAAGATAGAGAAGCTCCAAGATCTAACAAAGCATAACAATGTAAGTGAAAGACTTGCAACATACCATAACTACATCAGGAGAACTTTCCTGATCCTATTGGGACTGAAGTGCATAGAGCCTATTTAGGAGCTGCCCACTGGTAGCACTAGAAGTGACACCCTACTAAGATGGGCAGCCATACTAAACTAGGGAACGGTTATGCTGACTCTGCGAACCCACCTGAGGACATTCTCTAATCCTATGGCCTGGCTTTCCACACCTAAAATACATGTCATTTCCAGCCCTACAGACACCTTGGTAGTTTCTGCCATATTTTTGGCAAAGAGGATTTGTTTGAGCACTATTTACACTACCCTAATATTTAGAGCCTGGAGCCCTATCCTTATTATTATTCCTAAATTTGAGCATCGGTACAGTAGCCGAAGATGGAGCTGGGACGAAAGATTTTGGGTGGAACTAAGGACGTTTACCACCTTCTAACTTTGGCTCAGCAAAGCTAAAGCTACCTATTCTAGCTTTCTTATTCTCACTTTTTTTCTCCTTAGCCTTCTGTTCCTCAATATATTGAGAATGGACTATCAACCCAGAAAAGTCCATCTCTTTAATTAGCCTTGTGGTCCTACACTTCTTGACTACACTATCAGATACCCCAGACACAAACTTGCTTATCTAAGACCTGCTATTAGCTACCATATGAGGAGCATACCTGGCCAACTAAGTAAATTTGAGGGAGTACTCTTTCACACTCATATTGCCCTGCTTTAGGTTGATAAAATTTAATACCTTAGCCTATTTCAACTCCAATGGAAAGAACCTATCTAAGAAGGTAGTGACAAATACTTCCTATTTTATAGGCCCTGCATCTGTGCCTCTATCTATCTTCTACTGCTTAAACCATGTATGAGCTACATCTTATAGCTAATAGGAAGCTAACTCAGTACTCTCACTAGTAGTTACCCCTATAATGTTTGTTACCTTCTGCACCATGTCAAGGAATTTATGTGGATTCTCTTCAGACTTAGACCCTAAAAATAAAAGAGGGTTCATTCGGATGAAGTCCCAAATTCTAGCTACAACAGTATTGGCCACTGGCTTGGCTTGAACAATAGCTGGTTAAATATTATGAGCTGCCATAGACTAGGCTAGAATGGTAAAAGCTGTTCTGAATTTTGAATGAGAAACATACTCATTCAGGGGATCTTCCTAAACGGGCGGAGGTGTTGTCTGGTTTACAATTCTTTTTCTGTTAGTCTTTTTGGGAGGCATGTTCTATTAAAAAAAAAGGGAAAGCTGGATTAGACAGAGAGTTTAACTTGAACTCATGCTAACTCGCACGATATAAACTCTGAAAGAAGAGAACTTTTCCTAAAAATGCCTCATAGCCTCTTATCCATAAGTGTGGCCTACAACACACCCATGCAAAAGACTCTACTTGATGCAACTTTCAGACTCCCCATGCAAAAGACTCTACTTGATGCAACTTTTAGACTCCCTAGGACAGTTTAGAGCCTTAGACTCTAATACCAAGTTTGTAACATCCCAAGATTACACCCTGGGTATCACACGGTGCTTACAATATCAAAGGACAACAAGCTAACCCATGATTAGTACCTGCTGTGAGCACTAAATAATAATTATGAAAACATGTGCAGAAGTAAAACTGAAAATGCCATAAGGTTCATAAAAATGAATTGATACTGAGTATATATATAGAATAACTACTAACTAAAAGTGTTTGAAAGCCTCTAAACATTTGAAATAAAAGAGTTGATGGGAAAGGCCCCAACTGACTCCAACTACTATCTAATAGTAACTAAAAAACATGAAATACTATAAATAATAATATAAATAAATAAGTGTCACGTCCTCGGTGGATGAGGACTCACTATTGTAGCTGTGGCTGATAGACTGATCTAGATAGGTACGATGAGGAACCCGAGTGTCTGAACCTATGATATGAGACATTATAGCACAAAAAAGAGTATGCATCAGTACTTTGAATGTACTGGTATGCTAGGTGAGTTTAGGCTAATATGTATGGATTTACGTATATGAGAATAATAAATAACATGAAATAACTAGATGAGAGGATATGCAAGACTAGGACTACTGTAAGTATGGAACATATAATACCAAACATATATCATCTTTTTGAGTTAGTCTGAAGCTAAAGTACTGAGTTTCTGATAATTGAAGAACTGATAACTATAAGACATGATCGTATAGAATTGAATTGAGTTCTATACTGAATACTGAATACTGGATGCTAATTACTGAATACTGAATACTAAAATTGTAACTGTGGGAGTTATGTTCTAATCGACATACCCCAATTATGGATTGATTTAGGATCTAATTTGTAACCATATTTGGAAAGGTGTTAGCACTGTGCCACGGATTACTAACATAGGTTGGGTCAACCTTAATCTGGCAGGAAGACTTATGAAATATATATTATTACATCAACCCTAGTCTGGCAGAAAGAATATTTACCCTATGCTGGCTATGTAGTTCTGTAATGAAGGGACTGCTATGAAGGGTTAAACCCTCTGCTGGCAGGAATGCCCCCATCGCTGGGTTCTTTCGGTGCTGAATTTTACTCCTAACTAAATTAACATTGAACTAATCACTAGACTGTACTAGTCTTTACTGAAATGACACTTGACTATATTAATTAACCAAGTGATCTCGCTTATAGTATAACTAAATTCATTCTTTAGACTCTAGAAAATAAGACAACAGCTAAATTTTGGGTATTAGATACCCCTAAGACTATATTACATAAATAATGGAACCATATCTCAACCTTAAAAGCATCACACATAGGTTATCATGTTCAATTCCTTCACATAGAATTTTGTCAAACACTTAGGATATATAATTCTTGTATATGAGAATGAGCAATATATTATTATCATAACTACCACATTCAACAACAAAATTAAAGGATTTAACATGAGGGTTACATAAATCAACATACATTCTAGTTAATTTACATGAAACATAAAATATTCTTGACTTGAAATCCCACACAACAACACATACATGAACATAATTTCATTCAAGAATGTAAATCATAATCTATGTTTTGAAGAAAGATTCTTGAACTCCAAGGGGGGAAGGAACCCAAGGATGAACACCTAAACATACCTTGATTGTTGATTTCGTGGAAATTGATGGTGATTTCTTGGAGCTTGATCTTAGAATTAATGAACTAGAGTTTTGTTATTCAGATAATTTGTGAAATAATGAATGAATTTTGCCCTTTGAGAGGCTTAATTTCATGTTATGACTGAATTATGTGAGGAGAAAATCACCTAATTACCCCCACGAACCTGTAACTTAATGCACATAACATGAACAGTGATGTGACAAGTAGCGCACTGCATTGATGGTGTCGATGTGGTTACCGACGTGCCGTATTAATGGTGACAACACAATAGCCAACGCGATGAATCCTGATCACATTGGCTTTCTATTTTGGTCATCCAAACATGCCTCAAATGATGTCTGAAAATTCTAAAACTCACTCGAGATGACCTATAGATAACCCTGATTATGAATCAATTTAAAAATCAACAATCTAAGTTTGGGAAGATAAAAAATAAAATCATTGAAATATCAAGGCCAAAAATAAGACTAAATATCAATACTTAGTTAACATTTTCTAAGTTTAGGACCTCTTTTGGCATGCTATATGGGGGTGAAATGGGATAGAACCTTATGGGGTCTTACACTATGGAGAAAACGATAGTAGGAGAATCTCAATTATGGTTATGCTGTCAGCCATTTCTATAATTGTGATTCTATGAGAGTGTGATAAGATGTGTCTTTATTTTCTTTCTCATTATTTCTTATGTGTGTGATGTTTTGTATCAATTAGATAAATCTTACTATCTTGTTTTGTTAATTAGATGGTTCATAGAGCAACTACTGCTAGGGAAAGAGATGGAGCCCATAGAAAGGGATGGGGTAGGGGTAGTCGTGATACCACTCTAAGAAGTTCAAGAGAGCCCACTCCTAAAGGAAATGCTAGTCCACCTCCACTATCTCATGAGGGTAGTACAACTAAGGCACTTGCTTCCATACAAAGACCCAGAAAAGGCTTGGCCAATACTTGGTATATAGGAGAGGGGTGGTCAACACAATTCTGCACAACCTCAGCCACAGTTCAAGGAACCTATTCAGACTTATAACTTTGAAAATAAGGAAGTATCCTTAGAGGAGTTTCCAAAGTTGAAGTCACTAAACTTCATTGGTTCAGACAATTCAGCTGATCCTCAGAGATTTTTGGATAGTATAATCAAGGCGCTGCGTGTGTTAGGATGTTCTAGTAAGAGAGTTATGGAGCTTGCATCTTAAAAATTGTAGGACATAACTAACACTTGGTGTGATAATTTATTGCTAAGAAGGCATGCTGGGGAAGCATTACTGACATTGGATGACTTCAATAAGTTTTTCATGGATACCTTTATTCTTGATAGTTAGAAACATAAATATATAGATCAATTTGAGAGATTGGTTCAGATTCTAGATAGGGATGTGTCAACCTATAGTACTTTATTTTG
Source organism: Capsicum annuum (assembly GCF_002878395.1). Lineage (NCBI taxonomy): Eukaryota > Viridiplantae > Streptophyta > Magnoliopsida > Solanales > Solanaceae > Capsicum > Capsicum annuum. Next base: position 98,349,021 of record NC_061122.1, on the reverse strand, counting down.
CAAGCTAGCTAGATATGCTTCGTACGTGGTATCCACAAAAATAACTCAAGTTCAAAGATTTATAAATAGGATGGTTACTCATCTCTATAATGCAATAGCCCCAAAGATGAAGTTTTTAACCTATTATGGGATAGTGGATCTTGCTAGAAAAATTGAGAATAAAGGTCTTACGGAGTGGGCAGCTTATAAGGTTCGTAAGAAGGCTAAGATGGGTGAATCTTTCAATGGTGACTTAAGTGCAAATTGTCGAGCTAAAAATAAGGAAAAGGGTCAGGGCCATCAGGCAAGGACAGATTTGGTTTCACAGTCTGTGTACAAACCACCTTCTAGATAGGGTACTCAAGGGTCTTCAGTATCTCAGGGATATTATAGTTCTAGCTAGATGTATGCCGTTACTTTGTCCTACCAGACCTGTGGCAAATCACATATGGGCCAGTGTTGTTTTTTGATTGGAGAGTGTTTCCGATGTGGTCAGTTGGGTTACCACATCAAGGATTGCCCTCAGCCTCAGAGAAATGTTATTCAGGGTTCTGGTTAGGTAGTTGTACCTTGTTAGACTACTCGTAGTACTGCAGGTAAAAGAAATAGAGGCCAAGGTAATGGAGATCTATTTGATGGCAATCAACCATAAGGAAATACTGGTAGAGGCTATCGAATGCCTTTACACTTACTAGACATGATGTTCAGGCCTTAAATGAAGTTGTTATAGGTATTCTTTTCATCTATTTATTTATTGCTTATGCTTTGATAGATCTAGGTTCTCCCACTAATATATGTCCTCATACTTTGCTGTGAGATTTTATAGACAGCCAGGGATGTTAACTTGTTCTTTACTTATTGCTACTCTCGTGGGAGATTCTTTATTAGTTTAGTATGTGTACTGTAATTACGAGATTATCGTGGAAGGTAGGGTTACCCTTACTGAATTGATTGTACTTGATATGATTGATTTTGATGTGTTGATGGGCATGTATTGGTTATGTCCTTGCTATGCTACCATAGATTGTTATGGAAAGTTTGATTTGAGATACACAATAAAATTAGTTTTGTATTAGAAGGGAGTCCAGTTCTAGAGGTTAGTAAAGTTATATCTTATATGAAGACCCAACAACTATTGAAGAAAGGTTGTATGGGTTTCTTGGCTATGATAAGTGATGTTAGAGAGGAATTTTTTGATTTTTTCTGAGGAGTTGCCAGGATTACCTCCAGTACGAGAAATAAACTTCGGTATTGATTTGGCACCTAACACTATGCCAATATCTATACACCCATATAGTATGGCACTAGTAGAGTTGAAGGAGCTCAAACAGCAATTGCAAGACTTGCTAGATAATAGTTTTATCAGATTGAGTGTATCGCCTTGGGGTGCACCGATTTTGTTTGTAAAGAAGAAAGATGGATATTTAAGAATGTTTATTGACTAAACATAGGTAAACAGGGTAACGATACATAATAAGTGTTCGTTGCCTCGTATAGAGGATCTGTTTGATCAGTTACAAGGGGCCATCCATTTATTAAAGATTGATCTTCGGTCTGGTTATCATCAGCTTAGAATTAGGGAGAAAGATATATACAAGACAACATTCAAAACTCAATATAGACGTTATGAGTTTCTTGTGATGCCTTTTATGTTAACTAATACTCTAGCTGCATTTATGGACTTGATGAAAAGGGTGTTTAGGCTATTTCTGGATAAATTTGTGATAGTATTCATTGACGATGTTCTAATATATTCTCATAGCTAGGAAGAACATGAGAGTCATCTAATGACTGTATTGCAGACATTGGGGGAACATAAGATCTATGCTAAGTTCTTAAAGTGCAAATTTTGGCTTGACTCAATATCATTTTTGGGGCATGTTTTCTCCAAAGATGGTATCATGGTGGATTCTAAAAAGACAGAAGCAATGCAAAAATGGCCTAAACCTACTTTACCTACAGAGATTCACAACTTTATAGGTTTTGCTAATTACTATAGGCCTTTTGTGCAAGATTTCTCTAAAATTACAACTGCATTGACCAGGTTAACACAGAAAAATATGAAGTTCTAGTGGATAGAAGAGTATGAGCAGAGCTTTTAGAAAGTCAAAACATGTTTGACCACCACACCAATATTAGCTTTGCTATCAGGTTCTGGAGGATTCAAGATATTATGTGATGCTTCGAGGGTTGGATTAGGATGTGTTCTTATGCAAAATGATCATGTTATAGATTATGTTTTAAGACAGTTGAAGAAGCATGAGATGAACTATCCTACATAAGATTTGGCTATGGCCGTTGTGGTCTTTGCTCTTAAAATTTAGAGGCATTACTTATATGGTGAAACTTGTGAGATTTATACCAATCATAAGAGCTTAAAGTATATTTTTAGCAGAGAGATTTAAATCTTCAGCAACGTTGGTGGATGGAATAACTCAAGGATTATAATTGTACTATCTTGTATCATCTTGGAAAAGCTAATGTTGTGGCTGATGCTTTGAGCAGGAAATCTATGGGCAGTTTGGAACATATAGCTCCTAGACGGAGGAAGTTGGTGAAAGAAGTGTAGAAAATTAAAGAAAAAGGTGTCAATTTTGGTGTTTGAAAGTCAGGGGTGTTGTTGGCTTATGTTCAACCTAAATATTCTTTGGTAGAGCGCATAAAGGCCTCTCAATTTGAGGATGTGCAGTTATGTAAATACCGAGATGAGGCCTTAGTTGGTCCAAATAAGACAATGAGTGTTGATTGTGATGGTATTCTTTGAGTAGATAATTGATTATATGTACCTATTATAGATGAGCTAAGATGAGCTATTCGTGAGGAAGATCACAACTCCAGATATACCATTCACCCTATTTCCACAAAGATGTATCATGACCTAAAGAAGTTGTATTGGTGGAAATGTATGAAGAAAGATGTTGCTAACTTTATTTCTAGTTGCTTGACTTGTCAACAGTTTAAAACTGAGCATATCAGTGACCAATACGAATATTGCACGAGATTAGGATTTCAGATTGGAAATGGGAAAGAGTTACCATGGATTTTATAATTTTTCTACCGCGAACCATTAAAGATCATGACTCTGTATGGGTAATTATAAACCAACTTACTAAGTCATCTCACTTTTTTCTAGTAAAGGCTACATATAGTGGAGTGAAATATACTCAGTTATTTAAGAATAAAATTGTCCAACTTCATGGAGTTCCATTCTCCATCATTTCTTACAGAGGATCATAGTTCACTTCATATTTTTTGATATCTTTCAAAGAAGGATTAGGTACTCGAGTAGATCTTAGTAATACATCTCATCTGTAGACAGAAGAACAGTCTGAGCGTACTATACAAATTTTAGAGGATACATTGAGAGCTTAAATTCTTGACTTTGGAAGTAGTTGGTATACTTACCTAACCTTAGCTAAATTCTCTTATAATAATAGTTTTCAGTCAAGCATTCAAATAGCTCTATGTGAAGTTTTGTATGGTAGATGATGTCGTTCTCCTATCGGGTGGTTTGAAGTTGTAGAAGCTAAGGTTTTAGGACCATGATTGGTATAGAAAGCTATGGAAAAGGTCCAATTGATTAGACATAGATTTCTCACAGCTCAAAGCAGACAAAAGTCATATGCAGACAAGAGACAAAAACAAATTTGGTGTTCGCAGTTGGGGATAAGTTTTTTCTATGAGTCTCTCCTATGAAGGGTGTGATGCAATTCGAGAAAAAAGGTAAATTAAGACCGAGATATGTAGTACCTTATGAGATACTTGATTGTATAGGAGGAGATGTGTATTATGTAGCACTCACTCCTGAGATATCCTTTATCCATCCAGTGTTTCAAGTCTCTATGCTAAGGAAGTGTATATCAGATTCTTCTCATGTGCTCGAAGCACTAATCTTGCAACTTGATGAGAGCTTAACCTATGAGGAGGAACTAGTGCCTATCATTGATCGACAAGTAAGAAGGTTACGGTTAAAAGAGTTTGTATCTGTGAAAGTTCTATGGAAGAACCATACCATTGAAGAAGCTATGTGGGAGTCAGAAAAGGATATGAGACTCAAGTACCGAAACTTGTTTCAGTCTTCAGGTATGCACTTACTCTAAATTTGGGGATTGAATTTCTTAAGATGGGGAGAATGTAATACCCTAAATTATAATTAATGACTAATTATAATTGAAAAATAAAAATAAAAAAAAAGAAAATGGGCTAAAGTCCATTTTATTAAGAAAAGGGAATAGGAATTATAAGGGGAAATGGTCGTGGCCCATCTTCCAATTCAAATTGGAATGGGAAATATAATATTATATATATATATGTATATGTATATATATATATATATATATATATATATATATATATATATATATATATTAAATAGGGATTTTTCCCACTTACCTTTAAGGAAAAGAATCAAAAAAGGGAGTAAACTAGGCAGTAGTGGTTCTACCCAGTTCACGTATGAAGTAGATAAAAAAAATCAAATCAAGTCTTTCGTTCAGTGAAAGAAAATAAAAGATTAAGGGTTTGATTGGAAAATTCTTTCGATCTTAAGGTAAATTCGTTTCTATAATTTTATCGTGATCTTAAGTCTAGCTAATTTATTTTGGGTAGTGAAATTTAATTGCTAAAGGCAAGAATTATGGACAATAAGGGTTGTTTTGGATACAAGTTTAATGAATTGAAAATATCATGGAACTCTAAGGGTTGCGTAGTATACTTTTATCATGGAATTAGGCTAAAATAAGAGAATTAACCCGATATTAATATAACATGATTCTAGATTTGATTGAAGAAAATTATACAAATTGTTTGAGGATACATGTTTGGTATTTCATCACGTGTACTATGAGTAGTAATCTTCCCATGATTTGTATTTCTTAGATTGCATATTTATACATGTTTTATATGAAAACAAGAGTTATTGAATGCTTTGAAAATTTTCATGTGGGACAAGTTCTTTACTAGATATGATATTGAAAATATGTATCTTGACATGAGTTTTATTCAAGTTTACGTGAACTATGATTTGCTATGAACTTTAAATGTTATGTACTATTCTGAAAAAAAAGCTTTTATATGAATATCTATTGTTTACAAAGAAAGTATAAATGGGAGTAGACTTTGATTTGAATCCCATAGCTAACGGTGGGATCATTAGACCTTGTGCACCTTGTATTTACTGATGACTGTTATAGCCCTCACTAGTGGGAAGGTAGAACTTGCATACCATTACTGATCTCTCTCAAGTAAGGACCTACTGATATGATATTTGACTCCTGTATAAGGGTTCCACTGTTATAGGATACTCTTAATAAAGAATGACACAATGATCACATGATTCATTCTTGGAAACCTCCCAAATATAATATTTATATGATTTAATGTTTATTGACTTTATTGCCAAACTATTGGTTCACTTGCCTTACATGAAACAATGATACTGTTTATTGTTATCATTTTCTGAAAGAGCATTTATTTCATGATGTTTTTTGACTTGTCCCTATTAAAACGGTTATGGTCATATGTTATTACTCACTGAGCTAGCGTCTCACTCCTCGCTATTATTTTTTAGAGAATGCAGGTGATGCTGAGGATCTCGTTGGATAGAGAATTCGAGTAGCATATTCCTGGTGAGCCCCTCATTTGTTTACGTGGGAAAGCTTATTTAATTTTATGTTGGTCTTCTTGAAAACTCTTAGTTTGCTCCTTAGTCATGTCTTTAGAGCTTTGAGTATTCTTTAATTATTTTTTGGACTTGTGGCATAATTGACATTCTCTCGTGATTGGAGATGAATTTTGTATTGTTAATTGGTGGTATTGGTGCAATTGTTGAGGATTTTGCTGAATTGTGTTGGTGTTGATATATTGGGTAATTGTGTTGTGGATCTGAGACAAGAAATTTTCTTGTTCAGCCCAAAAACAGGGAAAACTCTGCCCGATTTTCTGTAGAATTCTGACGAGGCTTGCTTTGGAGTCCTAAACTCCTTAGCACTGGTCATAATCCTATTTTGGGTCATGACAAAGTTGGTATTAGATCCTAGGTTACTTTTGTGACTATGGAGCACACATTAGTAGTAGAATCTCAATTATGGTTATGTTGCCGTCCATTTCTATAATCGTGATTCTGTGAGAGCGTGCTAGGATGTGTATTGATTTTCTTTCTCATTCTTCCTTATGTGTGTGACATTTAGGATTAATTAAATGAATCTAAATTTCTTGTTTTGTTAATCAGATGGTTTGTAGAGCAACTACTAGTACAGGAAGAAGTGGAGCCCATATAAGGAGCTGAGGTAAGGGTAGTCGTGATACGACAAGGAATCACACTGCCACTCCAAGAAGTTCAAGAGAGCCCACTACTAAAGGAAATGCTAGTCCACCTCCACCATCTTATGAGGGTAGTACTACTGAGGCATTTGCTTCCATGCAAAGAGCCATAGAGGACTCGGTCGATAGACTGGATAGGCAGGAGAGGGATAGTCAATATAATTTTGCACAGCCTCAGACAATGTTCTAGGCACCTCTTCAGATTTATAACTTTGGAAACAAGGAAGTGTCTTTGCAGGAGTTTCTAAATTTAAAGTGACTAAAATACATAGGTTTAGATAGTTCAGCTGATCCTCAAAGCTTTATGGAATGTATATTCAAGGTACTGCATGCTTTAGGATGTTCTAGTAAGAGGGCTGTGGATATTGCATCATAAAAATTAGAGGACATGGCTAGCAATTTGTATGATACTTTAATTTTAGAAAGGCCTACTGGGGCAGCACCACTGACATGGTACGACTTCACTAAGTTCTTCATTGATACCTTTCTTCCTGATAGTTAAAAATAAAAATATGCAGCTCAGTTTGATAGATTGGTTAAGACTCCAGATTTGGATGTGTCAACCTATAATACTGTGTTTTGGAATCTAGCTAGATATACTCCATACTTGGTGTCCACAGAAAAAGCTCAAGTTCAAAGGTTTGTGAATGGGTAGGTTGCTCGTCTCTATAATACAGTAGCTCAACAGATAAAGGTCTTTACCTATTATGAGATGGTGAATCTTGCTAGAAAAATTAAGGATAAAAACCGTGTAGAGCGGGAAACTTATGAGGTTCGTAATAAGGATAAGATGGGTGGATCTTTCAGTGGTGACATAAGTGTAAACCACAGAGCAAAAAAGAAGGAAAAGCATCAGGGCCATCAGGCAGGGACAAATTTGGTTTCATAGTCTGCGTATAAGCCACCTTCTATATAGGGTACTCAAGGGTCTTCAGCATCTTATGGTTATCATAGTTCTAGCTAGGTATATACAACTACTCTATCCTACTAGACCTGGGGCAAATTACATATGGGCCAGTGTCGTGTTTTGACAAGAGAGTGTTTTCAATGTGGTTCGTTGGGTCATCGCATCATGGATTGCTCTCACCCTTAGAGAAATATTAGTCTGGCTTCCAGTTAGGTATCTACACCTAGTCAGACTACTCATAATATTATAGGTAATGGAAATAGAGGATGAGGTAATGAAGATCGGGTTGCTGGCAATCAGATATAAGAAAATACTAGTAGACACCAATCGAGAGTCTTTGCACTTACTAGACAGGTTGTTCAGGCCTCGAATGCAGTGGTTACAAAGATTCTTTCCATCTATTCATTTATGCTTATGCTTTAATAGATCCAGGTTCTACCCACTCATATGTGTCCTCATACTTTGTTGTGAGATTTGATAAACAGCCAGAGATGTTAAATTGTCCTTTTCTTGTTGCTACTCAGGTGGGTGATTCCTTATTAGTTGAGTATGTGTACCATAATTTTGAGATTATAGTGGAAGGAAGGGTTACCCTTGCTAACTTGATTGTACTTGATATGATTAATATTGATATGTTGACAGGCAAAGATTGGTTATATACTTGCTATGCTACCATAGATTGTTATGCAAAGATAGTTCAATTTGAGATACCCAACAAAACTAGTTTTGTATTGGAAGGGAGTCAAGTTCCAGAGGTTAGTAAGGTTATATCTTACATGAACACCCAATGACTATTGAAGAAAGGTTGTATGGGTCTCTTGGCTATGATAAGTGATGTTAGAGAGGGAACACTTAGTTTGGAGAGGCTGCCTATGGTGAAGAAATTTTCTGATGTTTTTCCTAAGGAGTTTCTAGGATTACATTCAGTATAAGAAATCGACTTCGGTATTGATTTGGCACCTGACACTATGCCAATATCTATACCCCCGTATTGTATGGAACCATCAGAGTTGAAGGAGCTCAAATAGTAATTGCAAAACTTACTACATAATAGTTTTATTAGACTGAGTGTCTCGCCTTGGGGTGCACCAGTTTTGTTTGTGAAGAAGAAATATGGATCTTTAAGAATGTGTATTGACTACAGAGAGCTAAACAAGGTAACAATACATAATAAGTATCCGTTTTCTCGTATAGAGGATCGGCTTGATCAGTTACAAGGGGCCATCCATTTTTTAAAGATTGATCTTAGGTCTGGTTATCATCAGCTTAGAATTAGGGAGGAAGATATATACAAGACAGCATTCAGAACTCGATATGGATATTATGAGTTTCTTGTGATGCCTTTTAGGTTAACTAATGCTCTACCTGCATTCATGGAGTTGATGAAAAGGGTGTTTAGGCTATTTCTTGATAAATTTGTGATAGTATTAATTGACTATATTCTAATATATTCTCGTAGCCAGGAAGAACATGAGAATCATCTAATGATTATATTGCAGACATTGGGGGAACATAAGCTCTATGCTAAGTTCTTAAAGTGTGAATTTTGGCTTGACTCAGTATCATTTTTGGGGCATGTTGTCTCCAAAGATGGTATCATGGTGGATTCTAAAAAGACAGAAGCAGTGCAAAAATGTCCTAAACCTACTTCACCTATAGAGATACAAAACTTTATAGGTTTGGCTAATTACTATAGGCCTTCTGTGCAAGATTTCTCTAAAATTATAGCTCTATTGACTAGGTTAACAAAGAAAAATGTGACGTTCCAGTGGACAAAAGAGTGAGAGCAGAGCTTTTATAAAGTCAAAACATATTTGACCACTGCACCATTATTAGCCTTACCATCAGGTTCTGGAGGATTTATGATATTCTGTAATGCTTCATGGGTTGGATTAGGATGTGTTCTCATGGAAAATGATCATGTTATAGATTATGCTTTGAGACAATTAAAGAATGTAACACCCCGAGTCTGTACTTCAGATGCTACACGGTGCTCATAAACCTGAAGGACCACAAGATAACCCATGAGTGGTACCTTCTGGAATAACTGAATAGTAATATTATAATTATGCAAAAATTAGGCGAAAACTTGCCAAAGGGTTTAAATTTGAAATATATACTGAAACTAAACATCTGTTTGAATATACTCTAGTCTGAGAAGCCTCTACTGTCTGAATACGAAGTTGATGGGACAAGCCCTTAACTAACTTTGACTACTAAAATAAACTGAGATACTAAAATAAATATCATATCCTTGAACTAGGAGGACTCACTACTAACTCTGACTGCTGAAAATCTGAACTCCTAAGTATGATTGGGAGCTCATGCGTCTGAACCTATGATATAAAACATCATAGCGCAAAAGAAAATTATGTATCAGTACTTTGAATGTACTGGTATTCTAAGTAAGGTAGGCTGATATGCATGGGTTCATATGCAAGAACAAATATTGACTGAGTAACATGAACATAACTGAATGAGGGTACATGCATGAATACGTAAACTGTAACTGAGATCATGATAATGCTAGATACCGAGTTCTGAATACTATTTTACTTATATTTAAGTTTACTGATACTGCATTACTGATAAATGAGTGACTATTTTTGACATTCCAGATTCTGTAAAACTGAACTAAGTTTTATACTGAGATGGGTGACTATGTCTTACAATCTTGAATCTGTAGAACTAAACTGAGTTCTATATTGAGACTGAATCTAAAACTGAAACTGTGGGAAGGTAATTATCTAACCGACATGCCCCTTCTCTGAATTGATTTGGGGTCCAACCTGTAACCCCAATTGGAAGGGTGTCAGTACCATGCAACGGGTAAAGACAAGCTGTGAGTTAAACCTATCTGACAGGAAGATCTTTCATCAACCCTTGCTGGCAGGAAAACTCGTATGAGATATATCAAGCCTAGTCTGACAGGAAGATATCTCAACCTACATTGGCGATGTAGTTCTATAATATAGGGACTATTACTAAGGGTCCAATCCTATGCTGACAGGAATGCCCCCATCCCTGGGTTCGCTTGGTGCTGAATCCTACTCTCATCTGAATAGACACTGAACTGATTTTTTATCTGTACTATGCTTGACTGAGCTATTACTGATTGTACTATCTAACTGAACTAAAATGAATCCACTAAGTTCCTTTAATTAATGGAGTACTACTAAATTCTATTAACTGGCTGAACGCTATGAAATTCTGTTACTGACTGAGTTTACTAAGGTCTGAACTATGTACTACACTGGAACTACAACTGATTTCTGAGTAATACTATTCATGAAAATGTTTTAGACTATTCTTTAACTACTGTAGCTCTAGATAAACAATAAGTTTTTGGGTATTTAATACCCCCAGGACTCGATATCATGAAAAAAAAATCATAGCATAGACTTGAAAAGCATAACCATGTGCACTTGTTCATAACTCATTTATAGGAACATTTTACCAAACACTTGCATATAAGCTAGCATGACATGATTTTCCCATTTTTAGTTCACATGAGCAATTTATCAAGCACTTGAAGAACACAATCTATGCACATAAAACTAAACGACATGTAGGCATCTTAACTTCAATTCCAATTTCATACATTCAACGGTTTAACATGAATTCACATAATAATACACATATATCAATTAACTCTACATGAAACTTGTAGTGAAACATGGATTTAGAACCCCAATTGATCATTACATCACCAATATAATCAAACCCAACATGGAATTCAAGAAATCAATACACTTGAAGTTTAAAAATAGTTTCTTGGACTCCAAGGGTGGAAGGAACCCTTGGATAAATACTTCACATACCTTAACAATTAAGTTATGAAATATTGATGGTAAGTTCTTGAGCCTTGAATTAAATTTGAAATCTCCTAGGGTTTGTTCTTGAGAGCAACTTGTGAAGAATGAATAGTTTTTGCTCTTAGAAAGGTTTAATTTCGTGTTTTTGGGATGATAGACATGGGAAAAAGATCCAATTACCCTTGAGGACATGACTTTATAATGACTAAAAACTGACCTAACAATGCGCAGACCGATGCGCCATGTCATTGGCATCGATGCGATAGCCAACATGCTGCATCGAGTCTGTGTCAGTTCACTAGAATTTGCATGAGGAGTTGGAGGAAAATATTCATCGACGCGATCTAGATCGCATCGATACACTGGTTTAAGCTTTCAAATGTAATCCAAACGAAGTTCAAAAAATTTGAAACTTATCCGGGAACACCCACGGACATTCCTGTTCATGATTCAACCTAAAAATCATTACTTTAAGGTCATAAGGGTCGCAAAATAGAGTTGCTAGCTTAAAAAAGCTAAAATAACACTAAGTATGAATACTTAGATAAAATTTTCTAAGTATGGGACCCCTTAACAAGCATAAAGGATTGAGTTAAGCTAAGGATTTTGCGGGGTCTTACAATAAGCCTCCCTTGGAAACATTCTTCCTCAAATGTAACTAACAAGGATGGGAATACTGACAAACTAAACTTGTTTGATGGACATACATGACTGCAACATAATTTCATGACTGACACTACTGATATGATAAAATTTCAAACTAAACCTGCATATCAGATGCATGAGTACTTGGTTGAGCATGATTCATGAATGCATGACTGAAATTACTGATAAGCTGAGTTTCTCATGATGAACATGCATATCTGATACATGAATACATAATTAAAAAATACAATAGTAACTGATACTGAATCTATCAAAGGAAAACCTAAGCATGGAACAGAGTAAGTTTAAGGGAAAACTATTACCTTGGGATGAGTCTAAATTTGCGAAGAAGAGGTAAGGATACTTGGTCCGCATGTTTTCTTCTGCTTCCCAAGTAGCTCCCTTAACGAACTGATTTCGCCAAAGAACTTAGACTAGAGGGAATTCCTTGTTCCTCAGTCTGCGGATCTGATAATCAAGGATTTTGACTGGAATCTTCTCATAAGAGAGGCTGTTCTGAATGTCTATACTCCCTACAGGGACTACAACCGCTGGGTCACCTATGCATTTCTTTAGCAAGGATACATGGAACACTGTATGGACTAAAGCAAAATCTAAACGCAACTCAAGCTCATAAGCTACCTTTCCAAAATGGCTGAGAATTTGGTAAGGACCGAGATATCGGAGACTAAGTTTTTGCTTTTTGCCAAACCTCTTCACTTCTTTCATAGGATATATCTTCAAATACACATAATCACCAATCTCGAGATCCTTTCTCAACATATTTGCATATGATTTTTGTCTGCTTTGAGCTGTCTTAAGCCTTTTTCTGATCAACTAAACCTTTTCTAAGGTATCAAACACCAAGTCAGGACCTACCATAGCGGCTTCTCCCTCTTTTAACTAACCAATGAGATATATACATTTCTTCTCATAGAGCACCTCAAAGGAAGCCATCTGAATGTTGGAATGTTAGCTGTTGTAATTTTCAAACTCAATCAAAGGTAAGTGGTCATCCCAACTAACTTTAAAGTCTATCGCACACACTCGTAGCATATCCTTTAAAGAGGTATGGACTGGTAGAAAATAAGCTGATTTAGTCATTCTTTCTATAATGACCCAAACTGAATCGTGTTGACAATGAGTACGAGGCAAACCTATCACAAAATCCATGTTCATTTCTTCCCACTTTTAAGTGGGAATACTGAACTCCTACATATCCCCACTAGGATTAACCTGCTGATATGGTGAGCACTTAGCTATAAACTCTGCAGTATCTCTTTTTATCTTACTCCACCAGTAGATCTCCCACAAATCACGGTAAATCTTAGTGTCTCCTAGATGAATAGAGTAACGTGCACTATGCACTTTTGCAAGAATCTACTGTCTCAGGTCATCTACACCTGGCACTCATAGCTGACCCTGACAACACAATACACCATCTACCCCTTGGGAGAAAACCTCTATCTTCTGATTTCTGACTGATTCTTTCAACTTGACTAGACTGGGATCCTATCCTACTTTTCTTTCACCTAGGAAACCAGGGATAATTCTAAAATACTCTGCACCCATACACTACCTTCAGACTAATCGACTAAGTGAATACCTAGTCAAGCTAGCTGATGGAATTCCTGAGCTAGCTTCTTCTTACCCTCCTTCACATGAGCAACACTACCCATAGATATCCTACTAAGAGTATCAACCACTATATTGGCCTTACCTAGTTTTACAGAACACTCATGTTATATTCTTTCAACAACTCCAATCACCTTCTCTGATGGAGGTTCAGGTCTTTCTAAGAGAACACATACTATAGGCTCTTATGGTCAGTGAACACATCAATGTGCACCCTATACAAATAGTGCCTCCAAATCTTTAGGGAAAATACTACTGTTTCTAACTCAAGATCATGAGTAGGATAGTGCTTTTCATGGGGCTTAAGCTGTCTAGAGGCGTAGGCTATAACCTTACCTCTCTACATCATAACACACCCCAAACCAACTCTGGAAGTATTACAATACATAACGAAGACATCTGAACCATCTAGCAGGGTCAAAACTAAAGCTGTAGTGAGTTGAGTTTTCAACTCTTGAAAACTCTTCTTAAAAGAATTTAACCACTGGAATTTGACCTTCTTCTTAGTCAATATAGACATAGGGGATACAATAGACAAAAATCCCTCAACAAACCATTGGTAATAGCTAACCAAGCCTAAGAAACTCATGATATCTGTCGAATAGATGGGTCTGGGCTAATTTCTTACCACTTCAATCTTTTGGGGATCAACTCTAATGCCCTCACCGAAAATGATATGGCTGAGAAAACCAATTGGCCTTAGCCAAAATTTACACTTACTGAATTTGGCGAATAACTGATGGTTTCTAAGGTTCTGAATACTATTCTTAGATGGTTTGCATGATCATGCTCACTGTGGGAGTAGACCAGAATGTCATCTTTAAAGACTATGACGAACATGTCCAAGTACTAATTAAACACATGATTTATCAAGTCCATGAAAGATACTGGGAAATTGGTAAGACAAAAGGACATGAATAAGAATTTGAAGTGACCATACCAAGTTTTGAAAGCTATTTTCATGATGTCACATTCCCTAACTCTGAGCTGATGATAGCCTGATATGAGGTCTATCTTAGAAAAGTAACTAGTCCCCTAAAGTTGGTCAAACAAGTCATCGATTCATGGAAGAGGATACTTGTTCTTGACCGTGACTTTATTCAACTGACGATAGTCAATACATATTCTGAGAGAACCATTTTCTTATGCACGAATAAAATTGGTGCAGCCCACAGGGACACACTAGGTCTGATGACTCCCTTATCTAGGAGATCCTTTAACTATTCTTTTAATTCTTCAAATTCTGTAGGTGATATTATATATGGCATAATAGATATGGGCTAATTATCTAGAAGGTCTATTTCAAAGTCGATTTCCCTTTTTAGAGGAACTCTGGGAAGATATTTGGGAAATATCTAGAAACTCACATGCTATTGGAACGGACTCAAGACTAGGGTTTTCTGAGCTAGAGTCCTGGACTCAAACAAGATAGTAGACACATCCCTTAGATATTATTTTCCTTGCCTTAAAGTAGGAAACAAGCTGACCTCTAAGTGCTGAAGTACTACCCCTCCACTCTAGGATGGGCTAATTCGAAAACTAAAATTGTACAATTTTATTTCTACAGTCGACTTAGGTATAGCAAGAATAAAGATAGTCCATGCTGAGAATGATATCAAAATTGTTCATCTCTAACTTGACTAAGTCTGCTGAAGTAACTTTTTGAGATACCATAACCGGACAGTTCCTATACACCTGCCTGACTATGATAGATTTACCCACTGGAGTATAGACTGAGAAAGGCTCTACTGGGATTTCAAGACTGACTTCAAAGTCAACATCTATATAAGAAGTTACAAAAGACAAAGAAGCTCCTAGATCTAGCAAAGCATAAATATGTAAATGATAAACTTATAACATACTAGTGACCAAATTAAGAAAACTTTCCTGATCCTGTCGGGACTGAAGTGCATAGAGTCTATTTAGGAATTGCCTACTGGTGGCAATAGAAGTGGCAACCTATTGATTCAAGCAATCGAGATGAGCTGAGGGATGATTATGCTGACTCTGTGAACCCACTTGAGGACATTGTCTGACTCTGTGGCCTGGCTTGCAACATTTAAAATATATGTCACGGCCAGCTCTGCAGATACCCTAATGGTTTCTGCCACACTTCTAAAAGAGATGATTTGTTTGGGTATTGCTAACACTTATCTAGGGTTTAGGGTCTAATTCCCTATCTCTAGTGCCGTCTCTGAATTTTAACATGGCAGCACTGGCTGAAGACAAAGCTGGGACTAAGAATTTTGGGAAAAATTGAGAACGATTACTACCCTCTGACTTAGGTTGGGTAAAGTTAAATCTACCTATTCTAGCTCTCTTGTTCTCGCTCTCCTTCTCTTTATTATTAGCCTCTTTTATCTATTGAGCATAGACCATGAGCCTAGATATGTTCATCTCTTTAATCAACATTATAATCCTACACTCCTTGACCATACTATTAGACACGCTAGACATAAACTTACTCATCTTAGATTTGTTATCTGCTACCACATGAGAAGCATATCTGGCTAATTGAGTAAACTTAAGAGAATAATCTTGTACCGTCATATTGCCCTTCTTCAAATTTATAAATTCCAAAACCTTCACTTTTCTCAACTCTAGCGGAAAGAACCTATCCAGAAAAACAATAGCAAATTCTCCCCATTCTATGGACCCTGTATCTGCAGCCCTCTCTATTTTCTACTATTTAAACCATGAGTTAGCCACATCCTACAGCTGATTTGTAGCTAACTCAGCACTCTCACTAGCTGTCACCTCCATAACATTTATAACCTTCTGTACCTGATAAAAAAATTCTTGTGGGTCCTCATCTAACTTTAACTCGATGAAAAAAGGAGGGTTTATTTGGGTGAAGTCCTGAATTCTAACTGTATTAGTATTGGCCATTAAGTTAGCCAGAACGGTAGCTGGTCTTCATTCTGGGCTGCCAAAGAATGAGCTAGAGTGGTGAAAGCTGCTCTAATTTTAACATGGGGAAATTGGGTCTTTTCCCACCTCAACCCAATTCGTAAAATCATGACCTAAGGCTTTAGTTAGGGCATTATATGCCCATATTCTCCAATCTTTCTTTCAAGAATAAACCCTAATCACCCCTCCAAGTTCATCCATGCCATCATCTTCTCTTCAAGAAAAATCAAATTTTAAGTTCCCTAATCCAAGAATCTCTAGAAAGCTTTCAAGATCATCTCTAAGGCTTTCAAGGTCAAGATTTTTCCACCAAGTCAAGTCTATTAAGGTATGGGGAATTATGAACAAGAGTATCCTTTCACCCTTTTACCCAAATTGTATGATTTTAAGATTCTAGTCACTTGTTTTGAAGTAGGGTTTATACCCAAGTTTATACATTCTTGAAGCATGTGATTATTATGAGATTTAAAGCTTTAAGTATATCTAGAAGTTCTTATGTTTATGTTTTTACATTACATGATATATACCATGAATGAGATTGCACTATCTTGACTTTTTATTGTTGGAATATTTCAAGAATTATACTGACCGTGGAGCTTTATGATGAATTGACATGAGTTTAAAGCATGGGTTTTAAGTCCTATGTTTAAGTGTTGAGATTTCAAGAAGATTATTCTTTTTAAGTATTCTTTGATAAACTTATTTCAAGAATTAAAGCAAGAATTGATCTTTTGATCCTCAACTAAGAGATGGAATCCACATTTATTCACTTTGATTAT
This sequence comes from Capsicum annuum, assembly GCF_002878395.1. Taxonomy (NCBI): domain Eukaryota; kingdom Viridiplantae; phylum Streptophyta; class Magnoliopsida; order Solanales; family Solanaceae; genus Capsicum; species Capsicum annuum. The sequence continues at coordinate 98,332,030 of NC_061122.1, read as the reverse complement.
CTTTTAAAGCAAAGAGAATAATAACTTATTTTCATTATAAACCCTTATGCTATTTTAAAAAGGATTTCCTAAAGAATGAGCATATAAGTAATGTGGTAGTAGTATTTAGCACCGAGTTAGGTATAAGGCCAAGTTCATATGCCCCAGAACTATGTGTCACCGTAGGCTTAAGTCCTAATATGGGTTAAGTATATTGATCACTCTAGTTAGGTTTTATTCTGATGGCAAGGGTAGAATAGCTCTACCAACATGGGTGTGAGGCGTTGGAATCCATGATATCTCACATGTTTATGTTGGTTAGAAGAACCTCCCAAAAGAAAGAGTAAAGTAAAGCATTTAGAAACTAAGTGTGTGGCTCAAAAAGTTTATTTAGTATGCTTTATTATTCATTTTTTTATGATTTTTCATCTTTCAGTTTAATTCAAGCTCAAGGTGAGTCACTTACACTTTGCATGCATTATTTGAAATTATATAAATATATTAATTTATTATTTTACTTATGATACAAGTGCAACTATGAAGATCAACGTGTGTACAAGGGCAGTAAAGGATCATCCTAGGAAGTGAAATGTTGAGATGTGAGAAGGATCAAAGACACACCAAAGTCACCCTATTTGCTCACTTGTTACACTAGAGGGGTGCCCCCTTTTTATTAAGGGTCTTTTGGGCATTTCATCTTTTATGTAATAAGGAGTATATATAGTTTAGTATTAGGGATTTTCATGACTTAGTTGATTATTGTTGTAAGTCTTGACATTTTAAACACTAAAGTTCTCTCTCTACTTGAGGCAAACCAAAACTTGTAACTAGGATAGCAATTCAAAGGTGGAGTCTCTTATGATTGCTTGTTTTTGAGAAACCTTGGCGCTTGAGTGGTGGAATCCTCTCTTGTGTCATCGTAAGAGTTAGGTGATTGTGTTTGGAGGTTTTAGGGGTATTAGAGTTTAATGTACTCTTTGGTTACTAGGATTTACACCACCTTTGTCTAACTATCTATCCCTTTACTTTTGTTGTCATCTTGTAATAGTTATGTCTTGTCTTCTTGTAATCGTTGATTGGTGTTATTGTAAGATTATTGCTCATCACATTAATGTAGTGTTTTTGCTGTTTTGTTGTGGTTATACATGTTGTCATCTCTCCATTGTTGAAGCATTCTCAGATTTTCTTTTCATTCTCGTGTTGTCATTCCTGGCCGAGACTTGGTTCCTTGGGCTTTCGGTTTGTGGTGTGTTTTGTGATATTTTTGGGAGATGTTTTGTGTCTTCTTGGGGTTGTAAGGTATCATTTGGTATCAGATCTAAGGCTTGTTGTGTTCCTTCACTACCAATCTTGGGCTCTCTTAGTAAAAAAAAAAAAGAGTGTTGAAGTGTTCTTGTTCTTGGCAGGGTGTTGTTCTTGCTGTTGTTGTGTTTGGCCGAGATTTATGTCTATATTTGAGTTTGTTTTGTTGTTTTAGTTTGTTTCTAGTGTTGGTTCTCTTTCTCCTCAACACTTATTGAGTCTACAACCCAAGTTCTTGAGCAAGATTCGAGTTGTGATGTGGTGTTAAGTGGACGGTTTCTTGTTGTTGGTGGTGGTGTTCATCTTGTGTTCTACTGTTGTGCTGAAGTAGTTGTTGTTTGATCTTGATGAGATAAAATAAGTATAATAATTTGTGTTTGTATTGAAAACAATCCAAGACAACACCAACATAGAAAAAAAAGAGCCCTCCAAAATAGCAAGTTACCAAAAAGGAGTAAGACACTTTTCAAACTTAGACAAAAGAGTAAAGACACAAAACTACCCCAAAAAGTTGTCTTGCCAAAAGAGTGAAAGTTGGTGGAAAACTTTTGAATCTTGAAAAGAGAGTCTCAAGTCTTGTAAGTCTACACCATAGCCTAAATATCTTCCTCAAATGTGTATTATTGGACATCAAAGTCTTGGAACAAATTCTCTTCAACAACAAAGTGTGTTTTTGTCTTGTAAACTTGTTTAGTTTTCTTATTGTCGTTTGTATCGTGTTGTTTCTTGCGGTTCAAACACTTGATCCTTTATTGGTGTGTTGTGTGTGACATTTTGGACTATTTTTGGTGCAATGGAACCCAAGACCTCACACTCTCAACCCACGGGGGAACACAATGCTACTAGAATTATTTTGGCTCGCCTTGAAGATATGTACCGAGACATGGCTAGGATGACCGCGGGTTTCGAAAAACTAGACTCAGATATGGTATTAATGAAGGGTGAAGTCTCAATTATGGGTGGGATATTAGAGAGAGTTGAAAGGAAAAGAAGCCGACCTTCTACCCCTCGATATATTTCACCAACTAGTACTCCCGAGGCCATGCACCAAATGCTATATCCACCTATTACTACAAATCAAACCAATCCTCACTCCCAAATCTGAGATCACGATAGAACAAGCCACCCACCACTTTACCAAGTCCAACAAGAAGGAATTTGAACCCAAATATTACCACCAAACCTGAGCCTCCCCATCCAAACTCCACTTGACCAAAGACCTCACTATCCAAATCCAATCTCGCTGCTGCAAGCTCCACTTGACACAAATAGACCCATCCATGTTGAGAGGTATGGTAGATGAGAAAAAAATACTGATTATGGAACATATTATGATGTTTACATAAGAAAAAAGGAGATGAGGGGTAGGCAAGGTGATCCAAGGAAAGTTCACGGCTGAGAAGGGAGAGTTGGTCTTTGGAACCAACAAGGGAACCAAAACTGTGATGTAGGTCTAAATACCATCAAGGTGGGGCTTCCAATATTCAAAGGTGAGAGTGATCCAGAAGATTTTCTAGCTTGGGAGTCCACTTATGAGAGAATCTTCCAAGTTAATGACCTTACCAAGGAGAAAAAGAGTTGTTATGTGATTGCATATTTTGAGGGTTATGCTACTATGTGGTGAGAGTATGTGAAGAGATTTGGAAATGTTTTGATTGAGGGGCAGCCCCCACCTTGGTTTAGGTTAAGGTAACTCATGAGACAAAGGTACTTACCTGAGAGTTACCATCAAGAGCTCCTTGCTAAGTTGTATAACTTGAGGCAAGGGAACAAAAGCGTCGTGGCTTACTATGATGAATTCCAATAACTCATTTTGAAACTTGATCATCGATGGGAGCAAGTAAGCCATGACATCATTCGATTCAAGGTGGCATTGAATAGGGACATTCCCTTACGGTTAATACTTCATAAGTTTGACACCATTGATGCCATATTCCAAGCTGCCTTGGAAGTTGAGAAGGAATTACGAGAGAAACTGAGTGTCAAGCTCAAATGGAAATCTCCCTCGGATTGGCACAAAGACAAAAAAGACCCATTCAATATGGAGAAAACTGAGGACAAGGCTGACCAAGCCAAAAACAAGGCTCACCAAAGGTACCCTCCGAGAAATGAAGGTAAACTGCATTCCTCTTCTAGTTGTACGGGATTTTAATATTTAAAAGCCAAGGTTGGGGACACAAGGCTAATGAGTGTCCAAATAGGATAAATGTGATCCTAAGGGAGAAAAAATTTTACTTTTTTGTGGAGGAGGTGGGACTTAAATCAAAGGAGATTAATGATCAATCTCAAGATGGAGAGAAGTAGTACACGAGGAGCCAAAAGAGGAGGGTGAAGAAAATATTTGGCCTTGTGAAGGTGAGATTGTAGTTCCTATGTATATGGCAAGGAAATTAATGCTTAATGAGGGTATGGAAGAATAAGCTGAGAGTGAGGAGAATAAAGAAGGAAAGAAGCTGGGAGTTGGGATTATGGGATTTGCCCACAAGGACTCTTTGTTGATTGCTAACCGAGATACTAGAACCTTACCTAGTATCAAATCCTCTTATGTGCAGGTTTTAGAACATATAAATCCAAGGAGCATGCTTGATGATCTCATGGGACCCTTGTTTGAACATTCTAACCTTAGGAAGAGCAATGAAGAGATGATGCAAAGAGTAGAGCTTGCCGATAATGATTGCTTGAATTTGAGGGTAAATTCTCTCAAGATGGAGAGGATGATACAAGTGTGACTATGAAGATCAACCTGTGTACAAGTTCAGCAAAGGATCATCCTAGGAAGTGCGATGTTGAGACATAAGAAGGATCAAAGACACACCAAAGCCGCCCTATTTGCTCATTTGTTACACTAGAGGGGTGCCCCCTTTTCATTAAGGGTTTTTTGGGCATTTAATCTTTTATGTAATAAGGAGACTATATATAGTTTAGTATTAGGGATTTTCATGACTTAGTTGATTATTTTTTTAAGTCTTGAAATTTGAAACACCAAAGTCCTCTCTCTACTTGAGGCAAACCAAAACTTATAACTAGGATAGCAATTCAAGGGTGGAATCTCTTGTGATTGCTTGTTTTTGTGAAACCTTGGTGCTTGAGTGGTGGAATCCTCTCTTGTTTCATCGTAAGAGTTAGGTGATCATGTGTGGAGGTGTTAGGGTCCTTAAATTTTAATGCACTCTTTGGTTACTATGATTTACACCACCTTTGTCTAACTATCTATCCCTTTACTTTTGTTGTCATCTTGTAGTAGTTGTGTCTTGTCCTCTTGTAATCGTTGGGTGGTGTTATTTTAAGCTTGTTGTTCATCACATTTATGTAGTGTTGTTGATGTTTTGGTGTGGTTATATACATTATTATCTCTCCATTATTGAAGCATTCTCGGATTTTTTTTCATTCTTGTGTTGTCATTCTTGACCGAGACTTGGTTCCTTGGGCTTTCGGTTTGTGGTGTGTTTTGTGATGTTTTTTGGGGGATGTTTTGTGTATTCTTGGGGTTTTAAGGTATCAACTTATTCATTTACCCCTATATACTCAGTACTTTCTAGAAGTAATGATCTACATATATGTCTATGTGCTACATTATCTTATAATGTAAGTACAAGTTGTAGCGTGAACATCATAATCAGACAGTTTTAGATTCCTGTCAGCAGGAGATGAGTCCTTTTGATTCAAGGGATTGATTCAATCATAGTTCAAGTAGCATTTTATTTTCGTTATTCAGTCGTATTGATTCAAGATAGTTGTCGGTCATGTCCCAGCTATCTATAGTCAAAACTAATAGAGGGTTCATAGATAGTTAGCAGAGTTGATTTATTTGATTTTAGTTTTGTTTTGTATAACCTGAGCTATAGTTGGTTTAATAGTTCTGTTTTGAAGATTTTTAGCTAAAGACTTTTCTTCCGCTCATTTCTTCAAGATTTATGTATCTTATTCAGTTGCTCACGAGTTATGCCAATACAAGGGTTAGCTTAGGATCACTTGTGGTCCTAAGCACCATCTGACGTCCAAGGGGTAGTCTCGGGGCATTACAAATATTATATCAAAGCACAGATTTCAAGTTTCCTAAGGTGTCTATAAAGCCGTTGCTAGTAGAATTTTGCAGAATGATATAGAGTCGTCTGTACTTTTCTTCGAGAGGCTACAGGGCATTTAAGAAGAGTTTCCTTTCTTTCATACTCTAGATCGTGCAGTAAAGTTATTCTTTTAGAAACTTTTGGCGGTTTGTGTGTAACTGAATAATTATCTATCCATAACCTTCCAAGATAACCTAGGTACTAAATTCCAATTTCTTCCAAGATAATGTTCTAAAATTTACTATCAATAAGTTTAGAAGACACAAAAGGGGCTAGTCTTACTATCTGAAGTTTCATGAGTATGGCCATTCCAAGAGGTAGTTTGTTCACATCCATGTAAATTTTGAATTGACTTTAGTCCATGCATTATGTTTTAGATTTAAATATTCAGTGATGATTCCGTTCGTAAGTGTCCCATGCATCATCTTAGTCATTCCTTAGTATTTCAACCAAGTCAGTATCATTTGTGGGACAAACGATCTTCAGTGATAATTCCGTTCGTACGTGTCTCATGCATCACCTTAGTCATTCCTTAGTATTTCAGCCAAGTCAGTATCATTTGGGGGACAAACGATCCCAAAAGGGAGATAATATTATCCCCTGAGTTTTCATATCCTCAACCTCTCATATTTTTTTTCACAAAATTAGATCCAGCCTACAGTAATGGTTACTCATAAGTTGACACTCTCATTTTTATCACAACCTTATAACCATTCTCATGGCATTTCATGTATTCAATAAATCAGTTTAGTTCATGATATTTAGTTTAAGTATCATGTTTCAGACTCAGTAATGCACTCATATTCCAAGTCATGAATGCTAAGAAAATGATCTCAGTTGCCTTAGTACAGTACTCTCAGTCTAACTAGTCTTATTCAAGGACGAATGTTCCCAAGGGGGAGATATTATAATACCCCGTACTTATCCTAGCTCGATTTAGCTCTTAGGTTCATGCTTAAGGGACTTAAGGCCTAAAAATTTCAGTAAGTGTTGGGGACTTAGTCATCTTCAAGACCTCTAAACTTTGAGGATTTTTATTTCGGTCTTCCTGAACCAATTATGCACTCATGTTCCAAGTCATGAATGTTAAGAAAACAATGTCAATTACCTTAGTACAGTACTCTCAATCTAACCAGTCTCATTCGAAGATGAATGTTCCCAAGGGGGAGATATTGTAATACCCCATACTTATCCTAGCTCGATTTATCTCATAGGTTCATGCTTAAGGGACTTAAGGCCTAAAATTTTCACTAAGTGTTGGGGACTTTGTCATCATCAAGACCCTTAAACTTCAAGGATTTTTGTTTTGGACTTCCTGACCCCGAGATGTTTGTTTTTGAGTTAATTTGTGTTAGGGATGTAAGAAGTAGGTCTCGGGAGAGTTTTAGATTTTTTGGATGAGGATTAGGTCACTTTTAGATTTTGACTCTAGAACTTCATCACGATAGTGGTGCATTGCGATGGGCACATCATCGCATCACGGTGAAGGTGTGTTTTTCAAATTTTTGACATATAATTTGAGTTCATGTGTCATTATCCTTATCCGAGTGTGTGAAGTTCTTATTAGGTGAAAAGTGTTCATAGAAATTACTTTGAGCAAAGGTTAGCTAAGAGCCTTCGATTCGTCCCAAGTTTGGTATTCAATTCTATAAGGGTCAACATTGAATGTGTATAACTTTTTATATATGTGGAATTTTTTAGCGTAACATTGACCAAATGGTATATAATTGAATTATCTTTCTAACGACACTAATTTTGCCTTAGTCCAATACCCGAGTGAAAAGTTATGATCATTTTCATCAGAACCAGTAGCTTATTATGATTAGACAGCATTGCGATGAGCCTTTAATCCGTATGCCTGTTACAAATTTTTGGTTTAAATGATTAAGGGGCAATTGGGTCTTTCACCACCTCAACCCAATTCATAAAAAAAATGACCTAAGGCTTCAGTTAGGGCATTATATTCCCATATTCTCCACTTTTTCTATCAAGAACAAACCCTAATCACCCTTCTAAGTTCATCCATGCCATCATCTTCTCTTTAAGAAAAATCAAGATTTTAATTTCCCTAATACAATAATCTCAATAAAGCTTTCAAGATCATCTCTAAGGCTTTCAAGGTCAAGATTTCTCCACCAAGTTATGTCTATTATGGTATGTGGGGTTATGAACAAGGGTATCCTTTCACCCTTGTGCCAAAATTGCATGATATTAAGATTCTATTCATTAGTTTTGAAGTAGGATTTATACCCAAGTTTATATATTCTTGAAGCACGTGATTATTATGAGATTTAAAACTTTAAGTATATCGAGAAGTGCTTAGGTTTGTGTTTTTACCTTACATAATTTTTACTATGAATGAGATTGCACTATCTTGACTTGTTATTGTTGGAATATTTCAAGAATTATATTGAGCATGAAGCTTTAGTATGAATTGACATGAGTTTAAAGAATGGGTTTTAAGCCCTAAGTTTAAGTATTGAGATTTCAAGAAGATTATGCTTTTAAGTATTCTTTGGTAAGCTTATTTCAAGATTAAAGCAAGAATAGATCTTCTGATCCTCAGCTAAGTGATGGAATCCACATTTATTCACTTTGATTATAGTTTAAATCAATGAAAAGAATAACTAATTTTCATTATAAATCCTTATGCTATTTTAAGGTGGATTTCCTAAAGAGCGAGCATATAAGTAATATGAGAGTAGTATTTAGCACCGAGTTAGGTATGAGGCCAAGGTCATATGCCCCAGAACTACGTGCCACCATAGGTTTAAGTCCCAATATGGGTTAAGTATAATGATCACTCTAGTTAGGTTTTATTTTGATGGCAAGGGTATAATAACTCTACCAATGTAGTTGTGAGATGTTGGACTTCATGATAGCTTACATGGTTTATGTTGGTTAGAAGAACCTCCCAAAATAAAGAGTAAAGTAAAGCTTTTAGAAACTAAGTGTATGGCTCACAAAGTTTATTCAGTATGCTTTATTATTCGTGTTTTTATGATTTTCAACTTTCATTTTCATTCAAGCTCAAGGTGAGTCACTTACACTTAGCATGCATTATTTGATAGTCTACAAATATATTAAGTTATTGTTTTCCTTATTCATTCACCCCCACATACTCAGTACATTCCTGAAGTACTGATCGACATATATTTTTATATGCTACATTGTCTCATAATATAGGTACAAGTTGTAGCGTGCACTTCATAAACAGATAGTTTACAGCTTCCAGTCAGTAGGTGATGAGTCTTTTTGATTTGAGGGCTCGAATCAATTATAGTTCGGGTAGCATCTTGTTTTCTTTTTTCAGTCGTATTGATTCGGGATAGCTAAGGGTCATGTCCCGGCTACCTATAGTCAATACTAGTAGAGTCTTCATAGACAATTAGTAGAGTTGATGTATTTGATTTCAGTTTTGTTTTGTATAACTAGAGTTGTAATCATTTTAATAGTTCTATTTTGGAGATGTTCAGCTAAAGACATTTCTTCTGCTCATTTCTTCAAGGTTTATGTATCTTTCAGTTTCTTATTAGTTATGCTAGTACAAGGGTTATCTTGGGATCACTTGTGGTCCTAAGCATCTGTGACGTCCAGGGGTAGTCTCGGGGCATTACACATGTTCTCGGCCTTAACCCCCAAAATAGGGCTTTTAGCCACTCATTGACATAGTCGTAATCAAGATAATTGAATACAAGATAAAATCCATTAAAAAGCTAAATTAAATGAATAAAACCCCTAATTAAAGTGTTTTTCATCCTCCCTCAAAGTTTCCAAGCCGTCCAAGGTTTATAACATTAAGTTCAAGTGTCCTATTTATAGGAGGACAAAACTGTCGATTATTGCACTAGGTCTGCATTGCGTAGCTCATATCGGGGAATAGGGTGTGTGGTGTGCCCTTATTATGGATAAACACTGTTTTAGGTCCCTTTTTAATCTCAATATGTATGGTACATAACTATGTCCTTTTCATTTTTCCGCGATACTCCATGGACTTCCAAGAGGTCCATTTCACGTTAAATTGTGTCTTGTGCTTTCATTGACCCATTATATACCTTTTGTGTTCTTTACACTTGATTTGAATCTTTTATAACCTTAATATAACATCATAATAAATCCAACAATCATCCTATATCATTAAATACAACAAATTAGAGCTCAAAATAACACATCATCCAAGACGATGAACTAGAAGCTTAAGCTAAGAATACTAGTTTTGCCCCTTTTGATCTTTCACTTAGTATTGAGTCTTGGCTTGATTCAATTTTAATTTAAACACTATAAAAAAAATTCCACACATAATTACACAATAATACCATTAGGAGTTCATTATACACATTAGAATCCATCATGATCAACTAGTACAACAACTTGCTCAAGCTAGTAACACTAGTTTTCCCAATTGAACTCTAAATGATCAATTTAAGTACAAACTTGATTAAAAGACACCTTTAACATTATTATCAAGTACTTAAACACTTAGATTCTCATTTATATCATCATTGACTTATTAAGCACACAATAAGTCCCCAAAGCACAGCTAAATTAGCCCGGATAACAACACTGAAGTGCATAAATCCACCTCAAATTAGGTCTACACAAAAAAATTAAATGAAGAAGGTAAGGTTATCAAAAATAAAGACATACTTGTAGCTCAAGTCTATTCCTAACAAGAATGTATTGATCATAATTAGACCTTTTTCCCCATAGCAAGGTTTGAGTAAATTCAAATTCTATTATCTTTTGTTGTTTTCTAATGTTTTAAGCTATATAAAATGGATGGTAAGAGCACCTTCTTAAATGTTTTTATTCAAGAAGACATTTTTAAAACAACCCCCAGAGTTTGAAAATCCTGCATATCCAAATCATGTTTTCAAATTATCAAAAGCACTCTACAGGCTCAAACAATCTCTAAAGGCTTGGTATGAGAGATTGAGTACTTTCATACTAAATAAAAACTTTCAAAGGGGAAAAATTGGTATAACTTTGTTCATACAAAATCTTGATTCAAATCTTCTTATTGTGTAAATTTATGTTGATAATATCATTTTTGGTAGTTCTAACATCTCTGTGTCTGAGAATTTTGCTAACTTGATGGAAGGAGAATTCGAAAAGAGTCTTATGGGTAAGCTCACATTCTTCTTGGGATTACAAATAAAACAAAATCCCAAAGGCACTTTATTCAGTCAAGCCAAGTATACTAAGGAAATCATTAAAAAATTTGGTATGGAAAAAGGAAAGGCCTATGAAACTCCAATGAGTCCATCAATAAGACACGATTCGAATTTGTTTGGTAAGTATGTTGATGATAAAATGTACAAGGAAATGATTGGATCACAGCTCTACCTGACCTCCAGGCAACCAAATATCATGTTCAGCATATGTAAGTGTGCCAGGTTCCAGTCGACTCCTAAAGAGTCTCATTTGACCTCCATCAAAAGGATTATCTAATACCTTATAGGAACTCAAGACATTAGACTATGGTACCCTTGCTCTTCTCATTTTGATTTAATTGGGTGTTCAGATAATGACTTTGCAGGTGATAAAAATGATAGAAAAAGCACCATTGGAACTTGTTAAATTCTTGGTGATTCCCTAATTTTATGGCATAGCAAGAAGAAAACTTCAGTTGCTCTGTCAACAACTGAAGCCAATACATAGTCATTTGAAGTGTAAGGGAGAAAGGCAAGAATATCAGGATATGCCTACTAGTCAGGGGGATCAAGTCAACTAATAGCAAGCTAAAAGATAAGGAAGTCAATAGATGTTAACACTCATTTGTCATTATCAAAAAGGGAGAGATTGTTATCCGCCTAAGTTCATGATTTTAATAATGACAAACTAACGAATGAATCTTTGAAGGATATTGAAAGACTACTACTGATAGAAGGATAAAGGAAACAAGTAGAGAAGCAGCTTTGGGAATGAAAGGACATCAAATCATAATCTGCGGCATAAATCAAATCAATCAAAATAAGAACAAATGAAAGGATAATCTTAGTCTAGACAAATGCAGTAAATCAGACAATCACGAGAATCTCAGTCCCGAGAATCATAGCAAATTAAATCAATCATAACAAAGTAAAAGAAAGAAAAGATCTCTAACAAACTTTGAAAAGCATCAATTACTATAATACAAAAGGGAATAAAAGATCACTTACATATTTGATATGGACACGAGTAAAAGCCGTATATGGACATCTGATATGGAAATAACACATGGCTACATTCCTCAATAAAAAAGTAAATTAAATCCTTGATTGAGAGTACAAAAGGGAAGAAAAAATCACTTACATATTTGATATGGACATGAGTAAAAGCCGTATATGGACATATCCTATATGGACATATCACACGGCTATATTCCTCAATCAAAGAGTCAATTAAATCCTTGATTGAGAATAAATATCTTGGGTTTCCTTACGGAGTGTAGAAGCTAAAGACTATAAGAGAAGAAGACTGAAGATAGACACGGGTTACACAACTTCAAGAATAATATCAAAGTGTCTCAATCTTAGTCTTACGAAGCTTTGTAACCTTTAGTTTACAATTATTGTATAAAGTATAGGATCGAGTCAACTTTGTAACACCAACTGAAGTTGTGTCATAAGATCTGAAGAAAAAATAAGTTTTTAGAATTTGTAACCCATCATTGTACTCAATCCTGACATTGAACAATCTAAGAAAACATTAAAACCCAAGGGGACCAAAAGTAGGCACCACATTGGTGTTCCGAGCCAAGATAAATTTTTGTGTCTTTACTTTAGATTTGATTATTTATTTGCTTAATTATTTCAAGTCTAATCTATTTTGTGAAATATACTGATCTGCAGGTGAGTCGACTGTGAAGAGCCTATAGTCGACTCACAAAAAAGTTTCAATTCACCCTTCTTCCCCTCTTAAATTTCAAATTATACCTAAATTATGGTTCCATGATAGCCTAAAAGTCTAAATAGCCCAAATATCTTCAATCATATCTCTAACACCTAAGTCCTATCCCATATTTATCATAATATCATAATCATACTATGAAATAGCTTAATCTATGAAGAGGATAAACCTAACCATCTGTACGTCGAAGAAAATCTTGAAGAATCTGCTAAACCACTAATTTACCTTTTAGAGAAGCATCAACAAGGTGCCATGTTATCAAAATTGCAATATATTCATCAAACCAAGAACGATGATACCCATGTTGTACTATTGTACTTCAAGTCCAAATTACATAAAAACCTATGTGGGGATAGTATATAGAATCATACTTTAATAACCAACACAACATCCCTCTATCTTTAGAGCGTAGGTTTACCTGTGTGTTGGTACAAGAGCTAAGTATCTAGTAGATTCCTACGGATTGATACAAAGACATCTGTATCCTATCTTCAGGAAGCTATAGGGCATTTTTAAGAAATTCTATTCTTGACCCTTAATTGTGTGTCTGTATTTCTATTTTGACTCAATTCTATTCTAGACGGATGATACGAGGTTATCGGTGGATGAAGATGAGACTTTTGCAAGTGTTCCCATAGTTTTAATGTAACATTACACGAGGGAGTCAGAGATCAATATTGAGGATCTTTAGCTTTAGCCAGAGGATTTAGGGATTTCCCAGGCTCTGATAGAGTTTATGACTACTTCTACCTTTTGAGATTTAACTTTGGGAATTCTAAGTCTTTATACGAATACCACACAGGAAGATATAAGATCTAGTAAATTGGGTAATTCTCAAACCAAAGTTTGGTTGTTGGTGTTAAGTAGGGTTCGTTGTAGGTTTTAGGGTATGAGATTGTGTTTCTTGAGTGAGAAAGACATACTTCTATGCTATATCCTTCAAAGCATGAGATGGTGCATGGATTTTTGGAGGATTAGCTTTTCCACACTGTTTGGCATTGAAGCATTTGATAGAAGCTAGGTCTTTATTTCCTCAGGTTATTGATCACGCAAGGGCCATAAAGAGAGCATGTATTAGGACATATGGAGGTAGCAGTAAAAGTTCATATCATGAGTATAATTGTCATGACCCAAAAATGAGGGTCATGATGGCACTTGTCACGTCGTACCTTGACAAGTAAGCCTATCACCCAAACTGATACAAAAAGAGAAAATGATAGAAATATCCCTAGGTAAGGCTTCTAGAATGAAGTCGAACCATATAAGTAATCATAACAATGTGGAAAGAACATATCAAAAATACCACTCATGCCCAAAACCAGGTGTCAATAGTGTAAGAACTACTAATACAATTCGAGAGTCAAATACATCAAAAATAACCACAAAGGAATAATATCTGTCTTTAAATACTAATAAAGACATAACTACTATTGAAAGATAGAGGTGAACTTCAGAAGCATGAATGTCTAACCACTACCTTGGAAGCTCCAACAATCACCCAAGTCAAGCAAGTTGAGGCACACTCGATATAGGACCTGTACCAAAAGGGCACAATAGGCATAAGTACAGCCCACTTATACTCAGTAGGTATCGTAGGCTGACCAAGCAAAGTAGTGAATAAAGCATACAAAATATACACTATACCTACAATCAGAAAATATCCCACAACGGTAGCCCACACCGCTTGCACTAACAATTCTATAATGTCCATATATAATACAACAACACACAAGATAGGGATACAAAAATACACAATATCACATATAGAGGGACATGTATAATCAAGATCATCAAGTACAATTAAAGAAAGATAGAATAATAAGACGTTACAAGTCAAGATATAGAATAAATAGGTAGATGACAAGTCAATATCACAATTCAAACACAATATAAACACAATAAATCAGGTGCAATGTATATGATGATGATGATGATGATGATAATGCATGGCATTGGCACACAGCCTCAAGTTTGGCACACAGCCTCAAGTTTGGCACACAACCTTAAGTTTGGCACACAGCCTCAAGTTTGGCACACAGCCTCAAGTTTGGCACACAGCCTCAAGATCACCAATATTCGAAACTCTTCTCCGGTATGATCCTTCGGAGATGATCCATAAAATCCAATATCTAATACCAATATCTAGTATTCCAGTGTTTCCAGTATTTTCAAAGCACATACATAGCATAAGACATAAATCAAGTACACATATATGATAATAATATATAAAGTAGTAAAACGAACAAGTGAAATGATGAGTATGATGATATGAGAATGATGATGTAATGTTCATAGCCACTCAAAATAAGTATTTTCACAACCAATCCACATGATTTATTTTCACAACCAACCACAATGATACATTTTCACAACCATATGAGCCAATATTCACTCATTATTTTTGTTTCATTCATGAATTTCCACATGTATCATATGCCAATAAAGTATGAATATAATCACAATACATCAATGGTACCACATTAAGCATTTTAACAACACAATATAATTATTCATATGTAATCAGGGCTATCAATATCACATAGGATCCCACATGGTCATACATATCACATAACATCTCAATTTCAACAATTATATCACATATAGGCCACTACATGGGCACAAAACATAGATAACCATTTTTCATGGTTAGTTCTCACCATTAACATGTAGTTTGTATCATCATTTACTACCCATCCCATTCTGAAAGAGTTGAGCCATAACCTACCTCGAATGCTGAAACTAGTCCAATACACTTTGAACCCACAAACTTAATTTTCATGAACAATCCCAAACTCCACTAAAAATATCAAATATGAAATCTACGTATAAAAAAACAACAACACCCATATTGACTACTTTTGGTTTGAAGTCAAAATGGAACCCCGAAATGAGTTTTTAAAAAAAGAAGGGCAAAATTAAAACTTTACTTCAAAAACATCTTTTCCATATTTTTAGAAATCTACAGCTGAAAACTCAAGTCAAATCGAGT
Organism: Capsicum annuum; assembly: GCF_002878395.1. Taxonomy (NCBI): domain Eukaryota; kingdom Viridiplantae; phylum Streptophyta; class Magnoliopsida; order Solanales; family Solanaceae; genus Capsicum; species Capsicum annuum. Next base: position 98,316,802 of record NC_061122.1, on the reverse strand, counting down.
AAAAAATAAGGTTCAAATTGAAGAAAAAACATTTTTGAGCTTTACTAGGTAAAATCTTTGAAATTTGAGTTAAAGTCAAGAATCGAGGTTGTTTTAAAGGTTAAATTGATGAAAAACTAGTAATTATAAGATAAAAATTTTATTCAAGTGAAAATGAGTGAAATTGGGGTTTAAAATCAAACCCTAAGATTTTGGGGGTTTTGAAAAATTAATCAAGAAATTACTAAAAAAAGGGTGAATTTTTACCTTAATTTTGTAATATAACCAAGAAATAGATATTAGTCTAGCTATCTAAGCTCCCATAAGCTTTACTTTTAAGCTCCCACGCTATTTTATGGTTTAAATCTCAAAAAATAAGATGAAAAATGTGCAAAATGAGCCTAAAACTGCTATATTTTTGTAGAAATCTGCACAAAAAAGCTGTATTTTTTTAAAGTCCAATCCAAAGACAAGGTGCCCGAAATTTGTTTGGAGTCTAATACATGCAAACAAACTATGCAACCATACTAAATTTGATGTTTCGGATGCGATGGCGAAATCAGATTTTTAAAAAAAATATTATTGTCATAAAATTGACCTCCGAAATTTGAAATTACAATTTTATAAACCGAGGATCAAAATGAGATTTAAATGCCGTAAAATCATACCAAATATGATAACACCCTAAAATTGACATTTTGGATCTACTGGCAAAGTTGGATTTCCCATCCGAGGTTATTTTAATTAAATATGGTTCCCACACTCATATTTCTAATTTTTCAACTTTTCAACAAATAGGTCAAGACCTACGATAGAGCTTAGCTTTACTTACAGCCTATAAGTTCCACACATATAGCATTATAGACTATATGTGGTTCTCAAATTAGTGATGGTGGTCACGGTGGGTAGAGTTCTCATCAAAACTTGCAGATTATTCAGTATGGATCTTTAGGTCATGGCGGCTATTCTAGATCAGCGGGTGCACTACCTCATAGTATTCCAGGAGCTTGCTTTAGATGTGACAAGATTGGTCATTGGTCTATAGAGTGCCCAGATGTAAGTTGGTTGTCCAGATAGGGTCAGTATATGTTCCTCTACAACCTAGAGTTCCTAAGTTATATTATGATTGCGGGGAGGATGGTTAGTTCAATAAAGAGTTTACTCGCTATCAATTTGTCAGCTAGTTAGGGTTAGGTTATTGTTTTTCCTATGTTTGGGGTTTAAGGGTTTATTACAACTGCAGAAAGATTAATTATTCATCCAGATAGTGTCCCTGACATGGGATTATTAGTAGTTATTTAGTTCAATCTCATAAAGATATGGCTTCTTTAGTTAGAAGCAGTGCACTTAGTGCTATAGTTGATGATTCAAATGCTCAATTTAAGTTTTGAACCGCTCAAATTCATACCCTTTTGGTCACATTAGGCTTATGATTTTAAGGTTTCCATGGTGATAGGTGTGTTTTTTATTTCCTACCTTTACCTTCTATTTGCTTTGACTTAGGGTTTTCATATCCATTGATGCTTATATGCCTTGGTATTTTATATTGGTTGATGTGTGACTTGGTGTAGAGTTCATGATTATATGACTACCCTTATAGATAATTTTTTAGTAGTAGATAGAGTGGATCGGTATGGATATTTACCTAGGGGTATAGTATTTGGGTTGGAATCTTATTTACTCTACCATATTGTCCTTGTTTTTAATTTAATTTTGGTACCACCTACTCCTTATCCTAATGTTTCTATAGCTACTGTTATTATTATCATTATTTAACATTGATCGATCCTTACTTTATAGATGACTAGAATAGAATTATCTTGATAGAATTTTCTTCTTCGTGATTCTTTTTCATTAGCCTAGGTAGCTAGCTCGGTGGGATAATTTTCTCTCTTTTAGCAAGGTGAGGTTGGCCAGTTTCCTCTTCTATTAGCGGTGCTAGATCAATTATTGAGTGGCCTATAAAGGTGGAGGTAGGTTGGCCTTCCATGGTTCTGTTATAGTTCTAGAGTTAGCGATTTGGATCTATTGCCCATTTTTGAGTTTGAGATTCTAGGACTTACTTTTTGGTTTACTGAGATTTTAGCATTGGATAACATTCTCTATACCCTATTTTTTAATTTTACTAGTTTGGATCTGTTCTTCCAATTTAGCTAGTTCATCGCTCGGTAATGGTCTTTTGGTGATAGTTTGATCTTGGTATTAGTGTGGATTTGGATACTCCATTCTTGCCATATGTGATTTTTATTCTAGAGGAGTTAAGAGAGGTGGAAATATATGATATTTTTCTATGACCGCTTCTTAAGTTAGAAATTTGGGAATTCTTTATCTTATTTTCCTAGTTCATTTTCCAGTAGTGGTCTTTACCTTAGCATTGATGTTGATATTGGGACACTATTCCTCTATGATGTGATTCATGGGTCGATTGGGTTAAGGTTGTTTTCATGGGTAAATATAGAAAATCATCATTTCCATATTTGTTCGGCCTAATAATAATTAGTGGAGTGATTCTCTCTGGTGATATATGACTAGGAGTATTCATTGTTAAGATTGAGTACTGGATTGACCAGTTTCTGACTAAGGTTGCATTTCTCTGGGTTGCTAGAATATTTGTTATCACTAGTACTGTTTGCAACCGTGGGGATTTCTTGGATATTCTTTGATGATTTATGCCCTCCAAAAGATATGGAGTTGATTGCTTGTGCTTTCAGCCTATGGTTTATCCTTTATTGTGATTTTGTTCTTTATCTATATTTCAATTTTGGCTTTGGCAGGAACTAGAGGGAATGTAGCAGATTTTGGATAGTGAGGATGAGTTGTGTGTTTGCCTTTGGTTTAGACTTATTGGATCAAGATTGGAATTTTGACTCTTTTGAATGGTGGCCAGAGGTTTATGATAGATTTTTTCATTTGGATGCTTACTCGTCTATGGGATTACTTGGGATTGTTAAGACCGACCAATTTTTCTTAAATGTTAAGGTTTTATCTATGAGTGTAGAGCTTGGGTGCAACCTCTATTTATAAATTTTTATTGGTTGGGCATTCGTTTATAGTCTGGTTCAGCCTACTTTTTTCCTATTAATTCAGTTTTCTTTAATTTATATTGATAGTGGTTGATTGATGTTTGGATAATAGACGTTGGCACTAGATGATGGTTTTTCTGCTCTTGACCTTGATTTTTATTTTTCATCAGATTGGATTGTCTTCTTTAAAAAGTGTACTCAAGTTATATTCAGCATGGTTTTGTCCTGAATTGGTGATTAACCTTAGAGAAGATTTTTTGGTTTAGAGTGTTCGTTCTTTAAACTCCTGACCATTAGTTTCGAGATTCATCCTGACCAGTAGTAGCTTTACATAGATTATAGACTTTGGTCATTACCATTTGTGTGCCCAAATATCACTTTATGGGTTTATCCTTGTTCTTACCATTATGAATCTTCAGTGGATCATCTCCAGTTCTTCAAGGTTAGCATGATGCATTTGCTTAGGTAGGACTCAAATGAATTTGTTTGTGGTTTGGAGTAGATATAAGGTTTAGAAAGGCAAAAGAAATTAGATTTAGATATTAGAGTTGGGTGTACGATTTATGACTTGGATTGCCTCTATCCTGGTTGAGATCTTTCTTGGTTATGCTCGTATTGGTGTGATCTTAGTTTGTTGCATTTTGAATTTGAGTGCATCAGCCAGTCTCAGCTTAGTTGGAGGCCAGTTGGTTTATGAGGTTGAATTTTGGCAATTCAAAAAGTGGAGTAAGGAAGTTGGTTTAAAAAAGACACCTATAGTAAATCCCTTGGAAGCGTTATTTCTCTTTGGAGCTCATCTGGGGGGTCATGTTGGGGGAATGTAGGCCCAGTACCTCATTCGTTCAAGCTTTCCGACGCTTCTTGTCCATTAACTTTCATGGATGAAAATTCTTCTGGTAATGGATATTGTAATGATCCTTTAGGTCATTTCCTCGATTTATGTGTATTTTTAGCATTTCCAGCCTTCGCATAGAGACTATAGGTCATTTATGAATTTTAAAAACTATCAGTTCAGTTATCGAATAGTTCATTTGGGTTTTTTGCTCATTTCTCTATTTTGGAGCTTTTGATGTTAAATTAGTCGTAGACCAAAACTCCGAGTAAATAACCTTAAATGAGAATTTTGATAGCTCTATAAACTCTAGAGCATTGACTTTAGGCTATGGGTATCCTTGTCTTAGGTCCCAAGGCTTTCAAACTCATTTTAGGCTATTGGGTGGATTCTATGAAAATAGAACTAAAGGTGTAGGGCCCATATTATGTTGAAAGGATTTTGGATTAATGTTTTGATAGATCCGGTGAGTCTGAAATGTTGAATTTAATATGGTCACATAGTTCGTTTGCACACACGAGGTTCTAAACGAATCCAGAGCACGTGGCCGGAGACCATTTGGACTTAGCCAAAAACATAGTTCCTGATATCTGGTTTGACCGTTTAGCGGTCAAAGAGCTTCTCTAGTGGCAGTTTTTAAAGCAACTTTGAGCCACTTTAGCATCCTTGGCCATTTGTCTAGGTTTGCTTTAATGGTCAAGGTCCTCATATGAAGACATTGCTTTAGCTGCCAGGAGACTGCTTTAATGATGCTCACATTCTATTGCCTGACTGCTTTATCAGACTTGTGCCGCTTAAGCGGTAAATGTTTAAGCGAATAAGTGACTGCTTTAGTGACACCTAAGCATTGTTAAATTCCCTTTCTTCATTTAATTTTTCCCTCATTCTCCACTATTTTGAGAGCTTGAAGAGAGGGAAAGAGTATTCAATCCTCTATTGAATCTAAGGGAAGTTAGCCTAACACTTCTTGGTCATTTGACATTATTTTTCCTGTCAATTTCCATCCCATTTCATTGTAAATTTGTAGAAATTATTCCTTTAAATCCGTAGGCCTTAGGGGCTAATGTGGGCCCTGATTATGAACCATTTGTGCTCAACTCTTGAGCACACATTTCTTGTTCTCCGAGGAACCTCATGACAAATTCAATTTTGGATTCCATTTGTGGGCACTGCTGGTCTATTCTTCACCCAAAATTGCCCAAACATTTTATATAGCAATATGGGTCTCATTTTATTCCTATTAACATGAAGAACATTAATTTGATATCATGGCAGCATTTTGGGATCATGGAGCAAAGATAAGTAATTTATCAATGACTGAAGACTTGAGTTTAGGAATCGAGGTAGGCTTCGGTCTACTTTTATTCATAAGATGATGTGTAGTGTAGATTGCATGCTAGGTTGATGTAATAGGACATGTTTATGATTACAATATCATGACTTAGGGTGTGTTTGGTATGATGGAAAATATTTTTTGGAAAATGTTTTATTATTTTCCCTTATTTGGCTGTAATAAAATATTGGGAAAATATTTTTCAATATAAATCATTTTTCTTTATTTGAGGGAAAATGACTTCCCTTATGGGCCAAGGCAAGCCATTTTCTGGACAATGATAGATGTGACTTTTATGACCCCACCCCCACCCCAACAATACTTAAAAAAAAATTCACTGTTTAAAAAAAAATTCACTGTGCTTTGCTCCAATTTTTCACTGCTTGAAATAAAATATAGTGAAGCTCGAATTTTACCCTATTTCCAATGTTCGTTGAATGTACTATTATTTTCATGTGCATAGAGGAAGACTTACCTATGTTGCTTTTGTTAATTGCATATTCCATTTTGACATCGTGGTAGTTTGTTTCACAAGGTTGAATAAACTTGTCATTCAATTGTATTTCTATTGATTGTAGTATCTTGAGATTGTTCTGACAAAATATTGAAAAGTGTCTCTTATGCTTGCTAATTTGCTTAAAATTTAGTGACTTTTAATATTTTAGTACTCGATATTGATATTATTTGCTATGCTTAAATTAGTTCTAACAAATTGTTGAGTTGCTAGAAGCAGTGATATACCTCAGTGATTATGTGTAGAGCACCGTGACTTATACAAATTTATGAGTTTGGGGGCTAGAAGGGTAATTGACCCTTAAGGTGAAATACTTATTATACTTACCCTCTTACCTTCTTCATAGATTGAGCTAATTCATAAAATGAGTATGATATTACGCTAGATATGGGATGGGATTTAGGTATTGGCAGCGTGATAGATATAATTAGTCTTATTTGGACGTCTTAAGCTATCTTGAATTCGTAACCTACGTGAAATTGACTTGCATATTCATGTTTTAGGTGAAATTGGTCTAGTTGTTCATGTTTGGGGAGAATTTCTGTATTAGGGCTAATCATGGCTTATTTAATGTCTAGAATTGAATGTGGATGCTATAGCATAGTCTGGGGTATAATCTTGTCTATCAATGGATTTTGGGGATTAGAAATGGGACCCTACAGCCAAACTTAGGCGAAGACTTATGTTAGCTTTGTAGACTTATATTCGTATGGAAGCCTGTTAAACATAGTTGAGACTAATGAACCTCTAGTATAAGGTTTCCACATGACTTGGTGGATTGTAATGGTTTCTTCCTCGAGTTATGATGTTATGGTTATTTCGAATATAATATTGTGCCTAAGGCTGTGATTATGATATTATGGTTATGCTAGATATATATTGGGTCCAAGGAAGTGATTATGATATTGGTTGGGTTCTGGGAAGTATTTTATCCTTGTAAAGGAAGTGGTTGTAGTTTATAGACATATTGATGCTTATAATCATACTGTTTGATTACTGATGATGGTATGCATAGATTTGGTATAATCATGACCACTTAGACGGTAAATTATATGATTTAATTTAAAATATGGTTTTATTACTCTTTTTCTAAAAAGGGATTTATTCCCGCTTTTCACTTTTAAAATGGATTTATTCATAACGGGAATCGTATCATCTTAATGAATAACTTATGAGCATTTGAGCCTAAAATTGATGTTTTAGAGATTTGACCAAGATAAATTTTGGTCAAAGATTTTGCAACTACTACTTACCTCAATCGAGAAAGATTTGGACCCTTTCCACACTTGTATGATGATTTAATCCCAGAGTTTAGCTCGAGCAATGGATTTACAAATTATACCAATTTAGCCACGGTTCTAGCCCACGTATTTTATGTGTAGACATTATATATATATGTGTGTGTGTGTGTTTATTGACACGGTCCAAATTTGGGTCTTGTCTTATTGGTATCTCAATCTCAACAAGGACCGAAGATCGCCTAGTTAAACTAACCCAACCATCACATCAATCCACATGTATCGGATGAACCCCGACCATATAACAAGATAGCGGAATAAGACTAATAATCATCACTCAAGAAGTGTCTAGTAAATCTATAAATATCAACATACAAAATAACATACCCAAGTCTACAGTCATCCACAAAACCTATACAAATCTGATGTTTATAATATATCGAGATATGCCCCCGACAATAGCCATAAACCAAGTCTAAAAAAAAGTCTATGAACTAAGATAGAAAGACCATGATATGTATGTCTTTTGAGGTATGTAAGCTCACCACTTCAGAGTCAACATGCGAACCGCTCGAACACCTGGTCACTACGCAGGAAGAGAAGAAGAAGCTCCGACCTTTGTGTCTCGTAGGGACACAGCATCCGAAGACGGTTAGTGGTTGGAGCGCTAACATGTAACTCAAAGGTAAGGATAAAATAGGGTCATCATTCAAAACAAAGTAAAACCATCACATGCAACCACATTTATATATCTAGGCATATATGATATATAGATACATCGAGTATCGAGAAAGGAAAAAAGGACTTAGCATACATCTTGAAACATCCAATCATGATACATAAAATGGATGAATCTAACCACCCACTTATGTAGGTTAGGAAGTTTGGACTTTCCGATTATATTAAGCAAGAGGACTCTAACCTCAAGCCACCCATTAAGCAAGTAGACTCTAACCACAAGCCGAATCATCAAGAAAGAGGACTCTAACCACAAATCTATTTATTAGGCAAGTGGACTCTAACCAAAAGTTGTCTTTTAAGGCAAGTGGACTTTAACCACAAGCCATCGTGTCCATTACTAGTCAACATTGGGACTCTAACCCTTTGTCCATGCATTCACATCCACTTAGGTCAACATTCAAGAACTCTAACCTACTAAGCCAATTCAAGCCTTTAAGGATACAATTCCACACCATACATGACCACAAGGTCTTCATGAACCATTTATCAATCAATCACTTTAATAGGCCAATGCCTTAGTTTCAACCACCATTCAAATCAAATTGTGGTCATCAAGACCTTTACCAAACCATTCATTATTCATGATTAGCATTCTTATACCAAGCTTTTGTTCAAACACAATTCAAATTCATGCATAAGGACTCAAACACATTTTAACCAATCAAACAACCAATGACACGACCCAAACTTCGGACCATTTCATATGGGCACCTCAAGCTTACATAAATCGAAGGTCACCTCGATAATCAAACCTAAGCGTCTAAACATACCATAGGAGTCGAAGGAACTCAAACTCATATATCATAGCGAAATATATCATAAGTCCATATTATAATCATTATAATAACTACGCCCAAGTTCAAAATTGTTCACAACACCTTTGTAAAATACCAAAGTCAATAAGTGTATTTGTCGGGACAAGCCCCCAACTATAGCCAAACCAATTCTTAAAGAGGCTAAGTCTAATGATAGAGACCAAGATATGACGGATTCCAAAGTAAGAAAGCTCATCGCTACAATTGAAGCATGAACTGCCTTAATCTACTAATCATTGTGTAGGAAAAGAAGAAGGTCCTCCGAACCCTACGTCGCGTGGGGATATAGCATCTGGAGATGGTTAGAGGTTGGAATGCTAGCATGTAACTCAAGTATAAGTGATAAATTAACACTGTCATAGAATAACAATACAATATATCATATTTTATCTTATTCACACACTTATCCATACATATAGATATATCACATGCTAATCAAGATATCATATCCAGGCTTGTCATCATTCTCAAGAATTCATTCATTAGATATGTAGTGGAGGAATACCACCTCCCACACTCATAGATTCCTCATTCTCAACATGCTAAGGACTTAAACCATAATCACATTATCATTAGTTAAGGGACTTCACCTATGCACACATATTCATTAGCCAAGGACTTTAACCATATTCACAATCATTCAAACAAGGAACTTTACCCATACATATTCATCATTCAACAAGGGACTTTACACACACACATTTATCTAGCAAATAAGGGACTTTACCCAGACACATTTATCTAGTCAAGGGAATTCAACCTTATTCCTATTCATTAGACAAAGGACTCTAACATCGTGTCACACGTCGACTCTAACCACACACCTTTTAATAAGGTGAGATACCTTAACCTCATGAGATCTTATAGGCATGGGACTCTAACCACATGCAATTTCATTAGGCAAGGGACTTTAACTTCAATCCATTTCATAAGGCAAGGGACTACAACTACAAGCACCATCATAATCGACACTGGAACTCTAACCATTTACTTATGCATCATTATAAATTCAATGGATTTTAATATATTCAACACTATTCATGACCACAAGGTCCTTATGGGAGCCTTCATTGTTCAACCATCTCATTAGGCCAATGCTTCATTGAATTCATCACACAATTTATTTTATGGTCCTAAAGACTCGTACAAGACATTCACATTTCAATAGCATTCTTATACCACACTCTAGTTCAATACACTATGCAATTTTATTTCACATTGAGGGACTTTAACCCCTTATTGGTCATTAGCACAACAAGGTTATCATCACACCTTGCATGTCTCATAATACCTCCACAATATCATTCAACAATAATTCATACTCATTTGGTCCCTTTCCCAAACTCAACATATTGTCAACATACAACTAGTCATTTTATTTAGATATTTTCACAAACAGCTTTCGCGCATACCTTTAACAAGGTCATTTTCATGGTAGATATCATCAAGGTTAGGGTTACTCAAGATCCACATATTTAAACATATACAACAATAATATACATATGCAACCTACCATAAATAATATGTATCAACACAAGTACAAGCAAGAATCATCATTATTTATTGTTAAGTATCAAAACTCTTTTCATTTGATTCAAAACCGCCATGTACATTTCCTAATCTAAGTGTGAAACACATGGGTTTAGAGTTATTTAAAGAGTGGAAGAGATGCATTCCTTATACAATAGGATACACCAACAATCTTGACTCTCTTTCATGCCAAAAGATGAATACCTCCAAACCCTAGCCTCCAATCTTGCTTTTAAGAGCCTTTAGAGTGTTTAAGAGTGTTTAAGTCTTGAAAATGAAGACTTGGGAGGCTACCAAGCCTTATATAGGTCAATTAATTGGAGTTTTAGGAAATGGAAATTATCAAAATGTCCTTGGTTAAAAGCTGGAAAATAAACACGTGCAGGGGTACAACTTCCCCTCTCACGGTTCATTTAGCAATCGTAACCTAGGGTACGAGTGGTACCCTAACTCGTACCCTAGCTTTCTCTTAGGTCAACCACAATATTGTAGGTACCAAAAGGGACCTTTGAGTCATAGGGGTAAAACTCTCTCCCTAAGTCGTAAGCTCCATCCATGAACAAAATAGTCCACTCTAGGTTAGGTTTCCCTCTACACAGTTGACTAGTTTACAACTAGTAAGCATGGTTATGATAAAGGAATAACCTTTTCGTATGGAGGACAGTATTTTACCTTAATATACTGATTAGGATAAGAATGGGGAGGTCATGGTTGGTACGGTTCGTGACCTAGTGTACGACTCAAACACCCCCAACCGTATCCACTCCAGAGACATCAAAGGTTGGTGTTTTTCAATGGTTCCAAGGTCTAGGTGCTTCAAATCTCTTCCACTTTGATAGCTAAGTATATATACAAGTTAACACCCTAAAATTCAGCTAAGAAGTCCTTACACAAGTGGAAAAAACACACAACAAGGATACAACACAACACACATATCACGATCACTACTAATCAACAAAAAATTTTGAAAAAGCCACATGTTTCATTCTTCCAACTTAGGATCATTAGTCCACGAATGAAGGGTAAAGTAATCATAAACACAAGATAACACATCAACATGCCTCAAACCAAAACTTACACAAGTTGTAAATAAGCACACAACAAGGATACAACCGACACATATCATGATATCATCAATCAACTATTTTCCTTTATTGTTCTTGGGACTCCAATCCATTTCTTTCCAATACCTACTCATTTTACGACTTAGGGACTTCAACCCATAATTTATCAAAGATGTAAGGAAACTCAAAGAATTGGAGACTTTACTCCATCATCTATCAAGGACATGAATTAATTCAAAGTATTAGGGATTTAATCCCATCACAATAAGTCACACAACATTTCGTAGAATTAGAAACTTCAATCCATGGTCTAACAAGATACCTATCATTTCACACATTGGGAACTTTCATCCATTTTCTAACAAAAACATAAACCAATCTCATTCATTAGAGACTTTACTCTATTATCTATCAAATATATACATCAAAGTAAGGAGATCAATAGGTACCTCCATTATAAGCTTTTGAAATAGGGAATAAATAAGGGTACTTTGACTTTATGTCCTCTTATGCCTCCCAAGTAGCTTCCTCATACTTGTGGTTTCTCCATAGAACCTTCACCGAAGCACTTCTTTCATTCACAATCGGTGAACTTTCCAATCTAAGTTCCTCACCGGGATATCCTTATAGGACAAGAAGCCGAGATACCAATATCTTCCGAGGGAACTACAAAGGAAGGATCACCCACATATTTCCGTAAAATAGACACATAAAAAATTGGGTAAATGGAGTTCATACTAAGAGGCAACTCCAACTCATAGGCGATATTGCCAACTCTCTTCACAATCAAGTAAGGGTCAACATAGTGGGGACTAAACATCCCCTTTTTGCCAAAACACATTACTTAGATCATGGGAGATACTTTCAAGAATACCTAATTGCCCACATTAAACTCTGAGTCCCTATGTCTTACATCTGCATAGGAATTTTGGTGATTTTTAGCGATTTTCAATCAATTAGGAATCACATTCACCTTCTTTAAGGCTTAGTGGACTAAATTGGGCCCAAGAAACTTACCCTTCCCAACTTCGTACCACCTAATAGGAGATCGACATTTCCTACCATACAATGAATCGAAAGGCACCATGCCAAGAACAAACCATATCGATCTACTAATCACTACACAGATAAAGAAGAAGGTGCTTCAGGCCCTACATCGCGTGGGAACGTAGCATCTAAAGATGGTTAGCGGTTGGAAAGCTAGCATGCAACTCAAATATAAGTGATAAAATAACATCATCATTGAATAACAAGATAATATATTGCATTTTATCTCATTCACACACTTATCCATACATATAGATATATCACATGCTAATCAAGATATCACATCTAGGCTTGTCATCATTCTCAAGAATTCATTCATTAGACATGTAGTAGAGGACTACCACCTCCCACACACATAGATTCCTCATCCTCAACATGCTAATGACTTAAACCATAATCACATTATCATTAAATAAGGGACTTCACCCATGCACACACATTCATTAGCCAAGGACTTTAACCACATTCACAATTATTCAAACAAGGGACTTTACCCATACACATTCATCATTCAACAAGGGACTTTACAAACACACATTCATCTAGAAAACAAGGGACTTTAACCACACACATTTATCTAGGCAAGGGACTGTAACCTCATTCCTATTCATTAGACAAAGGACTCTAATCTCGTGTCATACATTGACTCTAACCACAAGCTTTTTCATAAGGTGAGGTACCTTGACCTCATGAGATCTCATTAGGCATGGGACTCTAACCATTTGTAATTTCATTAGGCAAGGGACTTTAACCTCAATCTATTTCATAAGGCAAGGGAATACAACCATAAACCATCACAACCATCATAATCGACACTAGATCTCTAACCATTTACTTATGCATCATTAAACATTTAATGGTCTTTAACAAATTCAATATTTTTATGACCATAAGGTCCTTATTGGAGCCTTCATTATTCAACCATATCATTAGGTCGATGCCATCATTTAATTCATTAAACAATTAATTTTATGGTCCTCAAGACCCTCACAATACATTCACATTTTAATACCATTCTTATACGACACTCTAGTTCAATACACTATGCAATTTCATTTCACATTGAGGGACTTTAACCCCTTATTGGTCATTAGCACATCATGGTTATCATCATACCTTGCATGGCTCATAATACCTCCATAATATCATTCAACAATCATTCATACTTATTTGGTCCCTTGCCCAAGCTTAACATATTGTAAATATACAACAAGTCATTTCATTTAGACATTTTCACAAACAGCTTTTGTGCATACCTTTAACAAGGACATTTTCATGGTAGATATCATCAAGGTTAGGGTTACTCAAGATCCACATGTTTAAACATATACAACAATAATCTACATATGCAACCTACCATAAATAATATGTATCAACACAAGTACAAGCAAGAATCGTCATTATTCATTGTTAAGTATCAAAACCCTTTTCATTTGATTCAAAACCACCATGTACACTTACTAATATAAGTATGAAATACATGGGCTTAGAGTTATTTAAAGAGTGAAAGAGATGCATTCCTTATACAAGAGGATACACCAACAATCTTGACTCTTTTTCATGCCATAAAATGAACACCTCCAAACCCTAGCCTCCAATCTTGCTTTTAAGAGCCTTTAGAGTGTTTAGGAGTGTTTAAGTCTTGAAAATGAATACTTGGGAGGCTACCAAAACTTATATAGGTCAAGGTATGTAAAACCCCAACATAGGAAGGAGTCCTACATCATCAAAACATAGGAGGAAATGAGGTATATAAGCACAGAAGCCTTACTCCCTAGTGATACATTTTAAAGCCATACAGGCTTGGGACCATAGAGGAAAATATCACTAGTGGATAGTCTGAGAGGATCTCTTAGGCCTTTGTGGTTTGAGATGCCCATCGCTGCTAGGGCCTCGAATCGGATCGTGACAAGAATGGTATCAAAGCCACTCCTATGTCATCCCTATCGATATGGGCCAGAGTTCAAACTGAGTGTAGGTAAATCCCATTGGATAGGGAAAACCTCAGCAAGGACCTTGAGTCCATAAGAGGGTGTATGTAAAACCCTAACTTAGGAAGGAGTCCCACATCAATAAAATACAGGATGGATGGGGTTTATAAGTAAGAAAGCCTTACTCCCTGATGACACATTTTAAGGCCATGCAAGCTTAGGCCCAGAGTGGTAAATATCACTAGTGGATGGGCTAAGGGGGTCTCTCAGGCCTTTGTGGTTTGGGATGCCCATCGCAGCCAGGGCCTCAGGTCGGGTTGCGACAAATGTAACACCCTGTATTTTTGAGCTAGAAAATAAACCATTATTCCTATGTACGTAAGCTATAATTCCATGATTTATATTTAGAATCATGTGTTATGATCTTTCTCCTAGTGTTTGAAGTGATTATGAGGTAAAGAGTGCTAACAAAAATTATTTGGAGCAAAGTTGAGCTAAGAGTCATTCATTTATCCAAAGTTTGATATTTGATTCTATGAGAGTCTACTTTAAATGTGTATTAAATTTTGATACACATAGAATTTTTCAGCTAAATACCAACCAAAATATATATACTTGAATTTGCTTTCCAACGATACAAATTTTGACTAAAACCGGTAACCGAGCAAAAAGTTATGGCATTTTCCATGTGAGGCAGTAAGCTAATGCGATCTTGATGCATCACATCGAATGCACCCCGACATGAAACCAGACGTGAATTCAAATATGTTTCACACATTATTTCAGTTCTTAATGGATCTTGGGGCATTTTGGTCGCTTTTCCTCACCCAAAATCCATTTATAACATAGAATTTCAACCCCAAGAAGCCAAAATTTCCCATTATTCACTCTTTCTCTCAAAATCAAAACCCTAACTCCTTTTTAAAGATTAGGAACTCATCTCTAGGATCAATAATTCCAAGAAAACTGAATAAAATTTGAATTTCATTCTTCTAACTACAAAATCTAAGGTACATGGGGTTTTCCTAAAACTACATGGGCATAGTAAAATCTTATTAATCATGTTAAAGGTTAAGAAATCATGAACTTACAAAAGTGTTTTGGATTTACAACTAGAATCATGTTTTTGAAGCCCTTAATAATATTGTTTTGATCTTTAGGCCTTCTCTTGAAAGTGATTTGACTAGTATATATGTATGTATGTGTTGAAGTCTTGAAATATGAATTGAGAGAATGAATTATTGAATCTTTTCCCCCTTCCATTGTGTTACTGCTTGATTTACAAGTTACAGATTCCTAAATAGCATGATTTAAAGAATGAGTCAAGATCTTTATTATCTTATATAAATTTTATGATGGTTGAGAATTGGAGAGCGGGATATAATCCTAATTTAAATTATAAATGTGATAATTGAAGGAATTTCAGGAATTCTTAAAGAAATTTACCACCACTTATTGGAATTATTGAAAGGATGAGAATCTTTGCATGGTTTTGACGTATGTTTTAAAACATGAATTTTCTTGTACTGTTAGAATGCTTTGGTTTTCTGAATATTATTTTAAATGAAAGAATCATACATGATATTTTATGTCTTAGATATACGACTTTCAAGTCTTGGTATGATGATACCAAATTCAGATAATGCCATGGCAGATTTAGAATAGACTAAAGATACTGATTTTTGATTAGATTTTAGAACTTGATTTCAGAAAGATGCATGTTCAGAAAAGACTAAAAATGGTCTTAAGAAATATTAAGTGGTTATCCAAAGAAGGCATGAGCCACAAAACTCATTGCCCAAAATCATTTTTTGCTGATACAGGTATATTATTATTGTATGCTGGTGATGGCCTTGGGGAATAGCAGATAAGCAAATACTCCATCCCTTGTGGAAAATTTGGGTTGGGGGCTTGGCTACCGAGTTAAGGGCAGATCCCATATAGCCCGTGGGATACTTTTAGAGATATAAGATGCATCACCTAGCAGAAGTAATACAAAGTATAGAATTGCATTGTCAAGATTATTTTAAAATCATTTGAGATGGCCCATGTAATTTAAACTATTTCATACAAGATGTTTCATGACATGCTCTCACCTATTTTATATATATAAATGCATTATTTTAGATTGTTGTACGTACCAGTACATCTGTATTAACCCTCTATATTCCAGGATCTGATGCACAATGCCGCAGTCCCATACAGTATTAGATTCGTGTGTATCAAAAGTTGCAGTTGGTGATCTATCTCTTTTTCGAAAGGCCTAATTTTTAGATTTCAGTGTTTCTTTCTTTTTATGATTTACTAGGGACCTCATCCTAGATTTTTCTCAGACGTATGGTGACTAATGAAATGTTAGATATTTCACAGACAGTTGTTACATGTTTAGAACATTCAAAACCTCCTTTTTTTAAAAAAATTGTTAACGTTTATGAGATTGACCATGGTTCCATCATTTATTGTTTTCCACAAATTTTCTTATTCAATATGAATATTTTGTATGATTACCATATTTAGAAGAGCACCCAGGCCTTCATGGTTTGGGATGCTCATTACGGCTAGGGCCCCAGCTCGGGGCATGACAAACTTGGTATCAGAGTACGGTTCATGGTCCCAGAGATTCTGTGAAATCATGTCTAGTAGAGTCATTCTTATGGGTGCGCTGTGCACCACACTTATAATCAGGAGGCTACCGGGCATTTAGGAGTTGTTTCTTATTCTTTCATACTCTAGTTTGTGCTATAAAGTTGTCCATAAAAAAGTCATCTAATTCATTCCTCAATCTAATTTCATGGCCATGCCTCACTATCAAGGTGATACAAGTCTAAGAGTTTAGCTCTCCTAATGATGTGGTTCTCTCTGATTGAGTTGTCCATAAAGTTATGAATTATCACAAGGACTTGAAAGGCATTCATGAGTGATTTAAAGTGTGTTTATTTAAGTATATACCACTAGCTGCATCAGTCATGCGATTAAGCTTGAGGTATGGAGTGTATCAGTTTCCTTTAATAAATTCTTATTGTGGATTTCATGTTTAAGGATAAAGATATGTAGAAGAATGTTAGAACTGTATTTCCACCTGAGTAGTAGTGTATGTTAAAGTGTCATGACTTATTGGTAGTGAGATGGTCTAGAAGTTTATGACATGAAGTCACAAGGTTAGCAGTTAGAGTGAGGGTGACATTTGCATAAATAAATAGTTTTAGTTGCATAATCGTGGATTGAGGAGTGGGTTACCATTGTATAGTGATAGACTAATATGGTAGCCATATTTGTAGAGTGTATGGTAGTTTGCAAAGGAAGTGGTTGGGTATGATTATTATCTATTCGAATTAAGGAAGGAGCCTAGAGTGGATAGTTATGGTGGTTATAGAAATTTGTTATAGGTTGTAAATGGAAAGGGGTAGATTAGCTAATAAGGGGTAGATTAGATAATAAGTTGTAAGTAGAGACTCATTAATGTTTATTGAATTTTGAAGATTATTGTGATGTACGATTGGGTAAGTAAGTAAGATGTGAGAAAATAGAATATGTCAATAAGATTGAAATGGATTATATTATAAGATTAAGATCGACTAATCCTATTATATGACTTTACCCCTTTTATGGTCCTTTCTTTATTAGTAGTATACTAGCACTTTAGGTGAGAAAGTATGTAGTCAATTTTGAGTTGTAATAATGAGGTTATGGTGGGGTTGTAATTGTTGGTAGTAGCTAAGTGAAGTGAAGTATTTAGGTTGATTTTCCAATTTGATGGACTAGTATAGTATGTGGCATACTATACTAGTGATAAATAATTGATGATAGACAACAGGCTTGAACTTTAGATGTGGAGTTTAGGTGTGGAGTGTGGCAGTGAAAATAATAGCATAAGATTAATGATACATGTTTTGTGGAGTAATTAGCAGGCTTGATGTGATGTGTGAAATTGCCTAGGTTGATGATTTATGAAAAGTTTAAGTGGAAATCGTGAGGTATATATGTACATGAGGACTAGTGTTAAAACGATGAATTATGGTTAAATCATTAAGTGGATAAGAACGTGAGTATTTGGGAATAAGTTAAACCCCTGGTAGCAAGTTGCTAAATAAAGTTGTATGTGTATAAGTGTTTTGTGTACCTAGATTTAATTCTTGAATCTTGTAGTATGGAGAAGTCTGGGAAGTTGTTGTATGGTGCTCTTTAGAGTTAAATTGAGGAAAAAAGGTAGGCAATATGCACCCTTGGTATAGTCTTATAGATTTTTTGCAGTTGTACATTATGTGATTAGAGGTGTAATAATAACATTCTATGAAAGTGAAGATGAAGTGTTAAGTATTTAGAAGCGTGGGTGTCTATGCCCATGAAAATGTTAGTCATAAGTTGATGATTTTAGGAGATAGAAGAAATTACAATTAGTATCCCTGAAAGGGGATGTCCTAGAAGGTAATTTAGTATCTTTGTATTAGAAACTAACAAGAGGAGTTTGTTCTCACGTTTATACTAATACCCCTTTTTGTGATAAGGAGTATGAATTTGTGTGCTCATGAGAGTGGGAGTTGTAGAGTGATGGCTATAAGGCTAGTGAAAGTTAAAAGTAGCATTTACAGAAAAGCAAGGCCTTTAGAGTATAGTTCTTCAGAGAGAGTTTAGAGTTTAAGTATGTAGTGATGTATCTTTTATGTTTAGAGTTGTGGCTATAGATTTTGATGTGGGGATATGTCCGTAAGTCTAGGATTACGACTTTGATCTAAGGGGGAGATGGTGAATTAAGGTAGTTCTCAAATTTTCTCATAATGGCAAGTTATGGGGAGAAACCATGATAAACCTATTTGTACTCAAGCATAATCCTCCTACTCCAATTTAGGAGAGTATTCTACTTATGTATTACATCATTTGTTCAAGTCATGCCAATGCCTATGGTTCGATTACTCTATGGACTTATGTTCATAATCTGACCTCCAAACGAGAAGTAATAATATATCTCAGTAATCCAGTCTTTCATGTATTCGAGCCATATGTTATGTTGTTCGTGATCCATGAAAATCTATGTCTCTCAGCATGCTTGGTCCTAAGGAAATATGTTTCTTTATGTCACTGATTCATCCTATGTCGGGTTTATCCAAAGTAATAAGGTTTATGCAAACTCATGGAAAATCTTAGTTCCTTAAATGAGGAACAATCGCTTCAGGCGGCAACCTTTGTCTTAGTTGTAATGTAACACTCAGTAGCATTCTCGACTCAATACCACTCTTGGTTGCATGTATGGAGAGCTGACAACATAAAAAATTTTCTAATTGTTAAAAGACTTAGTCATATTTATGATATCTTAACTTCCATGATTTTCAAATTGATCTGCCCTACCCCGAGACATAGATTTTTGAGTTGATTCATGATCAGGGGTGTAAGGGAGGGGGGGTCTCAGAAAGTTTTGGATTTTTTAGATGACGTTTGAAGTCTGTTGGGATGATCAAAATAGTGGTCCGATGCTATGTCGACGCGTCATGCCAGGAATTGCATTGGTAGGGATCGATGCTACGTGCCACTTAACGCGTTGGGTGCCCAGTTCGTCTTACTAATTTTTGGGTCTAGGAGGGTAATTCAATCTCTTTCCCTCATTTTATCTTGATATGTGCACCAACGTTTTCTCACTATTCTCTATTCTAAGAATTCATATTGTATTGTGTTTCTTCCGAACAACTCTCTGCTTATGAACTAGACACTTGATATATGGAGCACTTCGTGTCTATTTTATCGTATCTTCATTTCATGCCCCTCCTTGAGTAGTGCAATAAGTATAAGTTATGGTCTAATAGTGTTACTTTCATTTATGATATTTATGCTCGGGTCCCTTTATGACCCTCCATAGGATAGTATGATGGTGGCTGTGGAAGCGTGGTGATGTGTTAGGTAGGGTAGTGGATGTTCTGGAAGGTGGAAAAAAATTGATATGAATTCTCGAACTAAGGTTATAGGTGCAAGTTAAAAGAAATAGATGAACTTTTGTTGTGTGAAATAGCTAAGAAGGAGGAATATAGTGAGAATATTTGTGAGAGTGATTGGAATTGTTAGTTTTAGTAGGGAGATCCAAGTAGT
This sequence comes from Capsicum annuum, assembly GCF_002878395.1. Classification (NCBI taxonomy): domain Eukaryota; kingdom Viridiplantae; phylum Streptophyta; class Magnoliopsida; order Solanales; family Solanaceae; genus Capsicum; species Capsicum annuum. The sequence goes on along the minus strand of NC_061122.1, from coordinate 98,296,680 downwards.
GGGTGTAGTAATGATTAGGCTTGAATGTTGTGGTTGCTGAAAACACAAACCTATGTGCTATATGGTTAGTACCCTCTTAATTTAAAACCCAAGGGTGTTTGTTGATATTGATGAGGTGAAGAAATATTCTTAAGGGGATCTATAGTACCGGGTCCTATAGCTTAAGTTAGCACCTTGTTACTCCGAGTTAGGCTTCAACATAAAAGTGCTTTGCATTGGGACTCAAACTCTTGTGGTTAGATGTGTGATAGGAGAATTATAAGATGGAAAGGACTAAATATGTTATTTAATGTTGGGGCATAGCTGAGTGGTGCCTTTAAGCTAAGTCTATTTGTTGTATCCTAAGGGGTGGAGAATGCTTCTATGCCGATCTTCCACGAAATCTTAGTTCATGATTAGTACCAATACAAATCAATTCTATGATCATCAAATAAATCCATGCCTTATGATGTGATGATTATGATGCATAGAACTCATGTGCAAGATCATCCCTCTGTAAAGTCTCATTATCTCATGTTTCATACTTACATATTTCACTAGGGGTTATCATGAAGCTCGTTTGATGCCTTTGTATATTTTCTTAAGGAAACATGTTCAATGCGATATTACATTCATTATTCTACACTTTTAGAGCATCAAAAAGTCCCTACCCATCATTTAGGGACGAATATCCCAACGGGGAGATAATGTAACACCCCGCATTTTTGAGCTGGAAAGCGAACCGTCATTACTACGTGCATAAGCTCAAATTCCATGGTTTATATTTAGACTCATGTGTCATGATCTTTCTCCTAGTGTATGAAGTGATTATGAGGTGAAAAGTGTTCATAAAAAACACTTGGAGCAAAGTTGAGCTAATAGTCATTCATTCATCCAAAGTTTGATATTCGATTCTACAAGAGTCTACTTTAAACATGTATAACTTTCTATAAATATAGAATTTTTCATCTCAAGACCATCCAAATTGTATATAATTGAATTATCTTTCCAACAATACCAATTTTGCCTAAAATCGATAATCGAACGAAAACTTATGGCATTTTCCATGTGAGGCAGTAAGCCAACGCGATCTTGACGCATCGCGTCGACTGCGCCCCAACACGAAATTTGATGCAAATTTAAAGTTTTTTTACACATTATTTAAGTTCCTAATGGGTTTAGAGGAATTTCGATCACTTTTCCTCACCCGAAATCCATATATAACATAGAATTTCAACCATAAGAAGCCAAAATTGCCTATTATTCACTCTTCCTCTCAAAATCAAAACTCTAACTCCTTCCCCAAAGATTAAGAACTCATCTCTAGGATCAAGAATTCCCAAAAAACTGATTAAGATTTGGATTTCATTCTTCTAACTACGAAATCTAAGGTACATGGGGTTTTCCTAAAACTACATGGGCATAATAAACTCTTCTTAATCATATTAAAAGTTTAGAAATCATGAACTTACAAAAAGGTTTTGGATTTACAACTAGAATTATGTTTTTGAAGCCCTTGATAATATTGATTTGGTCTTTAGGCCTTCCCTTGAAAGTGATTTGACTATTATATATGTATTTATACGTTGAAGTCTTGAAATATGAATTGAGAGCATGAATTATTGAATCTTTTCCCCCTTTTATTGTGTTACTTCTTGATTTACAAGTTACGGATTCCTAAATTGCGTGATTTAAAGAATGAGTCAAGAGTCTTATTATCTTATATAAATTTTATGATGGTTGAAAATTGGAGAGGGGGATATAATCATGATTTAAATGGTAAATGTGATAATTAAAGGAATTCCAAGAATGTTATGAGAAATTGACAACCACTTGTTGGAATTGTTGAAAGGATGAGAATCTTTGCATAGTTTTGACGTATGTTTTGAGAAATGAATTTTCTTATACTGTCTGAATACTTTGGTGGCCTGAACATTATTTTAAATGAAATAATCAATCATACATGATATTTTATTGCTAATATATATGACTTGCAAGTCTTGGTATGACGATACGAAATTTAGATAATGTCATAGCAGATTTAGAACAGACTAAAGATACTGATTTTTGCTTAGAATTTCAGAACTTGATTTCAGAAAGATGCCTGTTTCGAACAAACTAAAAATGGGCTTAAGAGATGTTAGGTGGTTACTCGAAAAAGGCATGAGCCATAAAACTTATTGCTCGAAACCGTGTTTTGCCAATACGGGTATATTATTATTGTACGGTGGCGACGGTCCTGGGGCATAGCAGATAAGCAGATACTCCAACCCTTGAGGCAAACTTAGGTTGGGGGCTTGGCCACCGAGTTAAGGGTGTATCCTATATAGCCCATGGGATAATTTCAGATATGTAGGGTGCACCACCTAGCTCAGATGTAATACAAAGTATAGAATACATTGACAAGATTGTTTTAAAATCATTTGAGAAAGCCCATGAAATTTAAACTATTTAATGCTTGATGTTTCATGACTTGATCTCACCTATTTTATATATATAAATACATTATTTTGGGTTTCTCTATGTACCAGTACATCTGTATTGACACCATCATAGTCCAGGATCCGAGGTACAGTTCCGTGGTCCCATACAGTGTAGATCCGTGTGTGTCAGAATTTGCAGTTGATGAGACTTCTCTTTTCTGGAAGGCCTGATTTTCATATTTCAGAGTTTCTGTCTATTTATGGTATACTGGGGGCCTTCTCCCAAATTTGTCTCAAATGTATGATGGCTAATGAAATGTTAGAGATTCACGGATAGTTATCACATGTTTAGAACATTCAAAATCTCCTTTTTTAAAAAAAAATTGTTAAAGTTTATGAGATTGACCATGGTTCCACCATGTATTGTTTTTCGCAAAGTTTCTTATTCTATATGAATATTGTGCATGATTACCAGATTTAGAAGAGCGCTCGGGCCTTCTTGGTTTGAGATACTCATTACGGATAGGGCCCCAGCTCGGGTCATGACAAGGACTTAGGGTTTTAGGAAATGGAAATTATCAAAAGGTCCTTGGTTAAAAGCTGGAGAATATACACGTGCAGGGGTACGACTTCCCCTCTCACTGTTCACTTGGAAATCATAACATAGGGTACGAGTGGTACCCTAAATCGTACCCTAGCTTTCTCCTAGGTAAACCAAAATGTTCTAGGTACAAAAAGGGACCTTTGATTCGTAACCAAGGGGTACGAATCTCCCCCTAAGTCGTAAGCTCCATCCATGACCAAAATAGCCCATTGTAGGTAGGTTTCCCTCTATACGATTGAGTAGTTTAAGACTCGTAAGCATGGTTACGACAAAGGAATGACCTAGTCGTATGGAGTACAGTATTTTACCTTAACATACTTCTTAGGATCCGAAAGGGGAGGCCATGGTTGGTACGAGGCGTGACCTAGGGTACGACTCAAACACCCCCAACCGTATCCACTCCAGATACATCAAAGGTTGATGTTTTTCAATGGTTCCAAGGTCTAGGTGCTTCAAATCTCTTCCACTTTGATAGGTAAGTATAGATACAAGTTAACACCCTAATATACACCTAGGAAGTCCTTACATAAGTTGGAAACTACATACAACAAGGATACAACACAACACACATATCACGATCACTACCAATCAACCAAAAATTTTGCAAGGCCACATTCTCGGGTGTTTCATTCTTCCCACTTAGGATCATTCATCCGCAAACGAAGGGTAAAGTAATCATAAACACAAGTTAACACATGACCATGGCTCAAACCAAACCTTACACAAGTTATAAATAAGCACACAACAAGGATGCAACGCGACACATATCATGATATCATCAATCAACTATTTTACTTCATTGGTCTTAGGACTCCAACCCATTTCTTTCCAATACCTACTTATTTTACGACTTAGGGACTTCAATCCTTCATCTCTTCAAAGATGTAAGGAAACTCAAAGCATTGGAGACTTTACTCCATCATCTATCAATGACATGAATCAATTCAAAGTATTAGGGACTTAAGCCCATCACAACAAGTCACACACCATTTCATAGAATTAGGAACTTTAATCCATGGTCTACCAAGATACCTAGTATTTCACACATTGGGAACTTTAATCCATTGTCTAACAAAGACCTAAACCAATCTGATTCATTGGATACTTTACTCCATTATATATCAAAGACATACATCAAAGTAAGGATATCAACACGTACTTCCATCATAAGCTTCCAAAATAGGGAATAAATGCCGGTACTTGGACTTTATGTCCTCTTCTGCCTCCCAAGTATCTTTCTCAGACTTTTGGTTCCTCCAAACAACCTTCTCCGAAGACACTTCTTTTATTCAAAACCGGTGAACTTTCCAATCCAAGATTTTTATTGGGACATCCTCATAGGACAGGGAGTTCGAGATACCAACATTTTCCAAGGGAACAACAAAGGAGGGATCACCCACACATTTCCGCAAAATAGACACATGGAAAACTGGGTCAATAGAGTTCATACTAGGAGCCAACTCCAACTCATAGGCAATATTGCCAACTCTCTTGACAATCAAGTAAGGGCCAACATAGTGGGGACTAAGCTTCCCCTTTTTGCCAAACCACATGACTCCTTTCATGGGTGACACTTTCAAGAATACCCAATCGCCTAAATTAAACTCTAAGTCCCTATGCCTCACATCTGCATAGGACTTTTGGAGACTTTGAGAGGTTTCCAATCCATCATGAATCACCTTCACCTTCTCTAAGACTTGGTGGACTAAATCAGGCCCATTGTACCACCTAATAAGAGATCGACATTTCCTACCATACAATGCATCGAAATGCGCCATACCAGTACTAGAGTGGTAACTATTATTATAGGCAAATTCAATCAAAGGAAAGTGGTCATACCAACTACCCCCATAATTAATTACACAAGCCCCCAACATATCCTTTAAAATTTGGATAGTTCTCTCCGCTTGACCATCCATTTGTGGGTGGAAAGTGGTACTAAGGAACACTCTAGACCCAAACCCTTTTGGAATGACTTCAAAAAGTAGGATGAAAATAGAGGACCATGATCCAAGATAATATACATCGAAGCACCGTACAACTTCACAATCTCTGCAAGATACAATTTAGAATCGTCTTCCATCGAGAAGTTTGTTCTCACGTGCAAGAAATAGGCAGACTTGGTCATTCTATCAATAATGACCCAAATAGAATCACACTAATTTTGGGATCTAGGAAGACCGGTAACGAAATCCATATTAATATACTCTTACTTCCACTCGGGCAACACAATCTCTTGGTATAGCCACCAGGTCTAATGTGTTCAACCTTCAATTGTTGACACATCATACATTTATACACATGGCTAGCAACATCACGCCTAATATTATTCCACTAATAGAAATCTCTAAGTTCAAGATACATCTTGGTGGAACTGGGATGAATAGCATAATGGGCTCCTTAAACCTCAGCCATGACCCTTTCCCTCAATCCATCAATATCGGGAATGCATAGCCTACCTTGGTACCTCAAGATACCATCACCACCAATAAAAAAGTCCACGGCCTTGTGTTGACCCACATTACTTTTGATCTTCATCAATTCGGGGTCTAAGACTTGTTTTTCCTTTATCTAACAACAATAGATAATTAAGATACTAAATGCACAAATACTCCACCATCCTCGAAGTCTGCAAGTCAAACTCTAAGATTCTCCAAATGGTGAATATCCTTCACCAATTCCCTCTTATCATCATCAACATGGGCCAAATTCCCCATAAACAATCTACTAAGATCATTGGCGACTACATTCGCCTTACCGGGATGGTAATGAAGACTCATATCATAGTCTTACAATAGCTAGAGCCACTTTCTTTTCCTGAGATTCAACTTCTTTTGAGTAAACACATATTGGAGGATTTTATGATTGGAAAATACATCAACATGAACACCATAGAGATAATTCCACCAAACTTTTAAAGAAAAGACCATGGCTAACAATTCTAGATCATGGGTGGGGTAGTTTTTTCATTAACTTTCAATTACCTAGAAGCATAGGCTACCACCCTGCTATATTGCATTAACACACAACAAAGACCGACACGAGAAGCATCGCAATAGACCCTAAAACCATCACTATCCTCGGGTAAGGTCAAAACTGGATCCGAGGTTAATTTAACTTTCAACTTCTTGAAACTACCCTTACACGCATCGGACAATAAGAACTTGACCCTCTTTTGGGTTAATTTGGTCAATGGGCAGCTATAGTGGAAAAACTTTCCACTAACCTTCTAAAATAACTGGCTTTACCCAAAAAGCTCCAAATATCGGTTGGAGTCATGGGTCTAGGCCACTTCTTAATCGCGCAATCTTTTGGGGATATAACTTAATCCCTTTATAAGAGATGACATGACCAAGAAAGGTTATGTCTTTTAACCAAAACTCACACTTAGAGAACTTGGAATACAAACGATGTTTTCTCAGAGTTTGTAATATGGCATGAAGGTGATCTACGTGATCTACCTTACTCTTAGAATAGACCAAGATATCATCAATGAAAACTATGAAAAATGTGTCCAAGAACGGATGGAAGACCCTATTCATCAAATCCATGAATGCTGTCGGGGCTTTGGTCAACCCAATGGACATGACAAAAAACTCATAGTGACCATATCGGGTCCTAAAGGCAATCTTAGGGATAGTTGTATCCCTAATTTTAAGTTGATAATAACCTGATCTAAGATCAATCTTAGAGAAACACTTCGCACCCTGAGGTTGATCAAGCAAATTATCGATCCTAGGGAGAGGGTACTTATTCTTTACGGTCACTTTGTTCAATTAACGATAATCAATGCACATACGAAGAAAATCATCCTTCTTGTGCATGAACAACATGGGATCACCCTAAGGAGAACACTACGCTGGATAAAACCTTAATCCAAGAGGTATTTCAATTTCTCCTTGAGTTCTTTCAGCTCCATCGGAGCCATTCTATAAGGAGAAATAGAGATCGAACGAGTGTCCAGAATAAGGTCAATCCCAAAATCAATCTCCCTATTGGGAGGAACACCAGGGAGATCATTAGGAAACTCATTTACTATGGGAATGGATTCTAGAGATGGCTTTTCTAAGTTGGAATCTTTAACTCGGACCAAATGATACAAGCACCCCTTTGAACTTAACCTTCAAGCCTTAATATAAGAAAGAAACCTTCCCTTAGTTACTAAGGAACCACATTCCCATACAATGACTGGTTCATTAGGGAATTTAAACATGACCCTATGGGTCTGACAATCTAGGGAAGCATAACAAGAGTGTAACTAATCCATTCCCAGGATAATATCAAAATCAACCATGTCTAACTCTATCAAATCAACAAAAGTATCTCTACCATAAAAAGATTTCATACACCCCCTATAGACTCTTTTAACAACCACAGAGTCTCCAACCAGGGTAGAAATAGAAAAAGGAACTAATAGACTCTCGGAACCAAAATAAAGATGCACAGCCACATATGGTGTCACATAAGAAAGAGTAGACCCGAGGTAAAACAAGCAATACATACTACGAGAGAAAAGTCTCAACATACCCATAACAACATCGAGAGATACCTCAGAATCTTGGCATATAGCAAGCGTAAATAAGCGGTTTTGGCCAATGCTGGTGCTAGAAATAGAAGTAGCAATAGACATAACACCCTTTGGTGTAGGAAGAGGAGCAATCTTCTAGAGAAGGGCACTTACACTGCATGTACCTAATCTGACCACAATGAAAACACATGTTCCTCTCTTGCTCACACTGAACATGGTCACTCTGACCATAAAATCTACAAGAGGGCAAGGTGGAGTCGATTGAGCACCACTCATCTAAAATTGGGAACCTTATGCCCGAGAACCTCCATTGAACTAAGAGCGATGACCACTCAAGAACATTAGGTAACTAGAGCAAATACTAGGCAAGTAGAACGAACCCAAAATCCCCCACTTCTTTTGTAGCCACTTGCCACTACTTTCACCACTACTCTCGGAAGGACAAAACTTCCTTGCTTGCTTCTCACTAAGCTCAACTTAATTCTTTTTCTTATCCTCTACTTTTTGCATATACATAACCAACCTAGATATATCAATGTTATCAATCAACAAGGCCGCTTTGCTCTCAAGCACTAGCTCGTGGGACAATCCCAAAACAAACTTACGCATTCTAGCCCTCATGCTAGAAACCATCTCGGGAGCATACCTTGTAATTGATGGAACTTCAAGGCATACTCTTGAATGGAAATTCTCCTATTCTTTAAGTTCATGAACTTTTTCTTCTTTTTCTCTCTCAACTTTTGAGGAAAGAAGCAGTTAAGTAAACTCTCAAAGAAATCCTCCCATATAGCAGGGCTAGCATAAACGCCCCTAGAAAAATCCCAACCCCCGTACCACTGGTATGCGATATCCTTTAAATGGTCTGATGCAAACTTGATGGCCTCAATTTCTAAAGCTTGCATGATTCAGAAGATTTTCTCTATTTCATCAACGAAGCCTTGAGGATCTTCCTTAACCTTTGTACTGGAAAACATAGGATGGCTCAACCTCATTAATTGGCCAGTTCTTATGGCCGAGGAGTAACAGTAGTCAAAGCACCACGCTCCACTTGAGAAGATACCAATTGGGTTAAAAGGTTAAAGGAGCGACGAAACTATGCATTAGTAGCATCTCTTTGAGGGGATGAGTCAGGGTTGATGGGGACAGAAGGGACCCAAAAAAGATGTTCAGATGTTGTAGCTTTAGCACGAGTCTGAACTCCCAAAGTTGGATGAGCTTCGTCCATAGGCCCCTCTATCTAAGTTAAAGTATTTTCTTGTATCTCAAATCTCCTTTGAGTCGTGATCTGAAAGATAGAAAATGGAATCAGAGGAGTTCAAGACCTTAGACTTTATATCTTAAGATTGAAATACAAGAAAGGGAAATATTTCCTAAGATGTCTCATGGCCTCTCTTTAATAAGTGTGGCAAGCTTCACACCCATAAAAAAGACTCTACTTGACACAGTATTGTGAATACACAATTGACCACAAACCTAGGCTCTGATAATAACTTAACATGACCCAAACTTCAGACCATGTCGTATGGTCACCTTAAACTCACATGAATTGGAGGTCGCCCCAATTACCCAATCTAAGCATCTCAACATACCATAGGAGTCAAAGAAACTACATCTCGTATATCATAGCGAAAATATATCATAAGTTAATGTTATAATCATTATAACAACTACGCCCAAGTTCACAGTTGTTCACAATACCTTTATAAAATACCAAAGTCAATAAGTGAATATGTTGGGAAAAGCCCTCGACTATAGCCAAACCAAGTCTTAAAGAGACTAAGTCTAATGATAGATACCAAGAGATGACTGCTTCCGAAGTGAGGAAGCTCACCGCTTCAAGTTACACACAAACTACCTCAATCTACTAATCACTGCGCATGTAAAGAATAAGGTGCTCCAGGCCATACATCATGTAGGGATGTATCATTCGGAGACTGATAGCGATGGAATGCTAGTATGTAACTCAAGGATAAGTAATAAAATAACATCATCATTCAACAAGAAGATAATATATCTCATTTTATCTTATTCACACACTTATCATACATATAGAAATATCACATGCTAATAAAGATATCATATCAAGGTCTGTCATAATTCTCAATCATTCATTCATTAGACATGTAGCGGAGGACTACCACCTCCCACACTCATAGATTTCTCATTTTCAACATGCTAAGGACTTTAACAAAAATCACATTATCAGTAGATAAGGGACTTCACTTGTGCACATATATTCATTAGCCAAGGACTTTAACCACATTCACAATCATTTAAACAAAGGACTTTACCCGCACACAATTATCATTCAATAAGGTATTTTACCTACACATATTTATCAAGGCAACAAGGGACTTTACCCATACACATTCATCTAGGCAAGGGACTCCAACCTCATGCACATTCATTAGAAAAGGGACTTTAACCTTGTGTCACATGTCGACTCTAACCACAAGGTTTTTCATAAGGTGAGGTATCTTGACCTCATGAGATCTTATTAGGCATAGGACTCTAACCACATGCAATTTTATTGGGTAAGGGACTTTAATCTCAATCTATTTCATAAGGCAAGGGACTCCAACCACAATCCATCATAACCATCCTAATCTACATTAGTACTTTAACCCTTTACTCATGCATTATTATACATTTAATCGACTATAACTAATTCAACACTATTCTCACCACAACATCCTTATGGGAGCCTGCATTGCTCAACCATCTCATTAGGTCGATGCCTTAATTTAATTCCTCACAAAAATTATTTTATCATCCTCAATACCCTCACAGGACATTCACATTTCAATAGTATGCTTATACCACACTCTAGTTCAATATACTATGCAAGTTTGTTTCATATTAAGGGACTTCAACCTTTATTGGTCATTAGCATAACAACGTTATCATCACACCAAGAATGGCTTATAATACCTCCACAATATCATTTAACAATTATTCATACTCATTTGGGCCCTTTCCCTAGCTTAACACATTATCAACATACAACTAGTTATTTTATTTAGATATTTTCACAAACAGGTTTTGAGCATACCTTTAACAAGGTCATTTTCATGATAGATATCATCAAGGTTAGGGTTACTCAATACCCTCATGTTAAAAAATATAAAATAAGTATCTACGTATGCACCCTACCATCAATAACATGTATCAACACAATTACACTCAAGAATCATCATTATTCATCGTTAAATATCAAAACCCATTTTATTTGATTTAAAACCACCATGTACACTTAATAATCCAAGTGTGAAATACATGGGTTTAGAGTTATTTAAAGAGTGGAATAGATACATGCCTTTTATAAGAAGACACACCAACAATGTAGACTCTCTTTCTTGACAATAAGATGAACACCTCCAAACCCTAGCCTCCAATCTTGCTTCCAAGAGCTTTTAGAGTGTTTAGGAGTGTCTAAATCATTCAAATAAATACTTATGAGGATAAAAAGACTTATATAGGTAAAGGTATTTGGGTTTTATTAAATGGAAATAACCAAAATAGCCTTTGTTAAAAGATGGAAAACACACACGTGCAGGGGTACGACTTCCCCCTCACGATTCACTTAGCAATCGTAACCTAGGGTACGAGTGGTACCATTACTCGAACCCTAGCTTTGTACTAGGTAAAACACACTTTAGTGGGTACTAAAAGGGACATTTGAGTTATAACCAAGGGGTATGACACTCCCCCTAAGTCGTAAGCTCCATCCGTGACCAAAATAGTCCTCTCTAGGTTAGGTTTCCCTCTATACAATTGAGTAGTTTACGACTCATAAGCATGGTTACGACCAAGTAATGACCTTTTCATATGGAGGAAAGTATGTTACCTTAATATACTAATTAGGATATGAAAGCGAAGGCCATGGTGGGTATGAGTCGTGACCTAGGGTAGGACTCCAACTCGCCCAGTCGTATCTACTCCAGAGATATCAAAGGTTGATGTTTTTCAATGGTTCTAAGGTCTAGGTTCTTCAAATCTCTTCCACTTTGATAGGTAAGTATAGATATACAAGTTAACACCCTAATATTCATCTAAGAAGTCCTTACACAAGTCGGAAATAGCACACAACACACACATCATTAGCACTACTAATCAAGCAAAAATATTGCGAGTCTACATTCTCGGGTGTTTCAACCAAGGTTACCAATTAACTCACTACATGGCCAACAAGGCCTTCACAAATTCATTCACCAATCGTTATTTCTCATTATGCCATTTTCTTTGTTCAAAACACTATTAACATGTAGCTAGTTATTTCTCTTAAATATTTTCACAAACACCGTGAGGGCATACCTTTACTATGACAAAAATCAAAGAAAAAATCATCAAGCTTAGGGTTAATAATGACTCATATGTTAAAACACAATAAAAAAATCTCCCCAATGTGCAAATCATTACCAAAAATATGTATAAACATAAGTTTAAACAAGAGTAAACAATACTCATCACTATGCATCAAAAACCTCAACTTTTGGTTTCAAAATCAACCATTCAAGAATAAAAATCAATGTTTAAAATACATGATATTTAAGGAATAAAAACAAAGAAAGAGTCACACGCCTTATACAAGATGATTCACAGAAGGAACTTGACCTCTTTAGCCTCTAGAAGAATACCTCTTGAAACACTAGCAATCTTGTTGAAGAAGTTTATAGAGTGTTTTGAAATATTTTGATCTTTTCCAAGTGAATAATGAAGGTCCAAAAAATTTTATAAGTTGTGGATCATAAGGGTTTAAAGGGGAAAAGTCTAAAATATCCTTAGCTTAAAAGCTGAAAATTGAACCTAGGAGAGTACGACTTCCACACCTTAACAATACCCTAGGGTACGAGTGGTACCCTAAATCATACACTAGGCCTCATTATGGACCTATAAATTTTCCAATACACGACTACACAAGCATAAATCATACCATAAGGTATGAGTAGTAACCAACAACTCGTACCCTAGGCAGAATACACTAAGTCAAGGTCAAGACATCATACGACTTAGAAACTTACGACTAGTACCTTATTATATGACTTGGGTGAGTCTAAACCATACCTTAGAAATAACGTATCCCACACTACACTTCCTAACATACGAGAGAGGGGGATAAGTCTTACCATAGCATATGAGTGGTATTCTCAAACCGTACCTTGTCTAAAACTCAACTTAGGGAATTTTTCTACAGGTTCCAAGCCAAGGTGTCTCATATATATATATATATGGTATTGGACAGATTGGATTGATGCTATGAGTTCTGATTCACCATCCCTTATCTTTTATCCTATCTTTTATCTTTACTTTTTATCTTATCACTTGGAGCTTGGAGCAAAAATTGTAATAATCTTGAGCTAAGAAGACATTAGAGTAACTCTAAAGTGAAGAATTGGCAAATTACACTAAAGATATATTGGAATTTAAAGTGTGGATTGACATTATCTTTTTCTTTCATGAATCAATTTGATGGAAATTTTGATTTATTTTTGTTTATTATCTTTATGAGTTACTAGTTCTTCTCTTAGGGCTATGCTTGAATAGGTTGTCATCATATTATGGGTGTTGCTGAATTATCCTTGTAATTAGCTATTTTTTATACAACCCAATTGTTTAGGATCCTATACTATCCATGAAAGAGGGGTATTTGGTGAGAGGTATTTGTAAATAATAACTTGAGTTGGCTTGTGGGATGACATCATCTTAGAAATAAGGGTGTTATTTGAGTCAACTCATTTGATAGTACCATCTTAGAAATAAGGGTACTAATTAAGGTATTTGATTAGTTGTTTGGCCATATTCATGAGGTGTTCGAAAGAGCCCACGAATGACTTTTGGTATTTAATTTAAAGATTGACATTAATACCTCTAGATCTATCCTACCCATGATTATAGAAAAATTTGGATAAATTTTCAACTACCCATGCATGAATTCTCGACTAGAATGGCATGATCTCAAGATCCATTCCTAATTGACTATACTTTAATTATTGTTATCCTCGAGTTAGTCTTCTAAAAGCCCTAAAATTGTTTTATTTTTGAAAACGTACAAAAACCCCAAATATTTTGTATCCCATATTTGAATTTAGCAAGTTACTTTTATCTCAAACTTATTCGATCACCACTCACATTATTTCTCGTGGATTCAACCTCGACTCAAAGTTGGGTATTCTATCGACAATCATCACCTTGCCCTTATATCGACGTGTAAGTTGAGCGTTATCAAAAATGGCATCGTTGCTAGGGGAAAATTTAGCCTGTTAAGTTAGTTTGGAATTTTAGCTTACTTTCTTGGATTCAAACTTGTAAATATTTTTTTGGGGATTTTCTTTTGTTTCTTGTGTTAGTTACATTTTTGTTTTTTGTTTACTTGTCACTATGGCATCTTGGAATGAAAATGAGTTGGGAGGTTGCAAATCTTATCTTGATAAGCCATGTCCATATTGTGGTGGACCCTACTTTTGGCAAAATTATAAATATGCTCCTCGGAAAGAGATGTGTGCACCATCTCAATCCTATTGGGAGTATAATTGTTTTTTATGTAGTGGTCAAGATGGACATTAGAGTTATTGTCCAAATGCCCCCTCCCCTAGTTATGCTAACAAAAATGCTAGTTCTTCTTATGAGTTTGATAGGTCTCATAATGTGATAAAGGAAGAACAAAGTGTTGGATATAACGGTGTTGAAGTAATACTTCTAACTATCTTGGATCAGGTGACTATATTGGGAAAAGACATGCATCTCTTGAATCAATCCATGGAGACATTTGAAAAGAAAAATGAGAAGAAGGACGAAGTGAGTAAGAAGGCTAATCTTTCAAGTACCATGAATATGCCCAATCTTTAAAATGAGGTTGATAAAGAAAAGATATCAAGACATATGGTTGATGGTGAGATTGATGTTGAAGTTGAAAATGATACTAGAGTTGAATGAAAAAGCAAAGAAAATATATTATGAACACTAGTTTATTTTGGGATAAGAATGCCAAAAATAATGCAACTCCAAAATTGGGAAGACGACCTCATTGTAACCATTTTTCGACATTATGCTTGGTGGATGTGATGGAAGTTAAACCACTTGAGCAAATAAATGTTGGAAATAAGGAATAAAATTCTTACATTTTACAGTTTGTCATTCCAAAAGGGTGAAGTAAAGTCCCTCACTTGAAGGCCAATAAGTACAAAATCCAATGTTTGACAAGTATTTTTTTGATGTTCTCATCGATGCTCAATGAGCCTATTTATAAATTTTATCTGATATTGGGTAAAAGGTTTAAGTCTTCAAAGTTGCAAGATAGAAAAATGTATCTTTATTCCCTTACATTTGCTCAAGGTACCTCAAAGATATATTGATCTAAAGTTGGGCCGATGATTCAAATCTTCTGAATGGATATACAAATGATAGTCAAAAGATATTGTGCTGTGACTTTAACTAAGGCACTTATTGGGAGGCAACCCAAGGAATTTTTTGAAATGTTTTTCTAATGTGTTGATTCAATTTTCAGCTTGTTTTTGAGTGTTTGCAGGTGATAGCATAAGTTGGAAAGGTTATCCCAAAAATGAAACTCCAGATAAGTATATTGGACTTCCATTTTATCATTTTTCTCTCTTAAACAAGTGCACGAGATATGATCCTTAGTTAAATTCTCCTTAAAGTATGAATAGTGATCACCTTCCATGGCTTTTTTTGGTTTGAATTTAATTCATTTGAGCTTAATTTGGTAGAATGTGGTTGTTAGGACGAAAATTTTTAAATGTTTGCCTTATTTTACAAGATTAATTACAAATTCTTGCTTCCATACACCAGGGCACACTATGTGCTCAATGAAACACCCACTTAAGGTTTGTTTGCTTAATTGAGTAGTGGGTAATTTAATTGGGTTAGTCTGATTACATATGGTGTGTTTGGTGATGAATTGGTGTATTGAGCTTGTTTACATGTGTTGTTATTCAATTTATCAAGTTCTTACCTTTCATGCACACCATATATTTGTCAAAATATCGATAAGAGTGGAACGCCTTAGATTCTTGTAAAGGTTAATATGGACTTTCTTGAGGCATTATGTGATTATTTTTGGAGCATAGTTTTGAGTCCAATTGGTCTTAAATGTTGGGTAACTGGTGGTTTTTGATTGATATTGTAGATGAATGTTCTGTTCATAGCTTGATCAATTAATGTGCTTATCATAGCATCAGTGGGTGAAGTCTATGTGACTCAAGAGACATAACTATTTGCCTTTCCCTATGATAGATTAGGTGACGACATTCCTAAGGGTATTGGGTCGTTTGTGTTTCAATTGGTGCCTTGAGTGTTTTATGAGCTAAATGACCGACATGTGAAGTTATGATGAAAGAATCCCATGAAGTGCAATGACAATGTTGCCTTGCATTCACCTAATTTTTTCTTTAACTATTTAGGAATAGGCAAAATTGCAAAAATAATTTCAAAATGTCATTGGCAAGAAATGAAATGATTTTGAGAGAAAACCAAAAATATAGTTTTCTTTTTAAAAAAGATTAAGGATGTTTTTGAGCTCTCTTTTGAGTGAGACCATTATATTCAGTTTTTGGCCTCTCTCTTTACAAGGATAAGTCCTTCACTCGGAATAACTTATTAAGCTTAAATTTCTCAAATTGGTTGGGAGACTTACTTTTTGCTCTATGAGTACGATGCAATGTGTGTTGAGATTTTTGAATAATTCTTGTATATATGTGTAGTCTAAAACTTACTCTGAGTGTGTTCAAAGAAAAATCCTAGACAAACTTGGTTGGGGGGATGAACCGAGGCCATTTTTTTCCTGTCACATAGCCAAATTCCCACCTAAACATTCTCCCTAGTTAACCCCTTTGAGCCATTCTACTCATCGTTCTTTCTTATTGCAATGATAACCATGCTAAAATACCTAAACCCTTTATAAAATCTTTTTTTTTTGTACTTAACCTCCATTGATGCATCACCTGATTCTAAGTAATTAAATATAGGCAAAAGCCTAAGTTTGGGGGCTTTGTGTAGTTGGGAAAATAATGTAAGGGTGGTTCAAACTCCAAGTTTGGGAGGGATGAATGTGATGTGTTATGATGATCCAAGAAAAGTGTATATAAGGTGGTTAAATTATGTGCTTAAGATATGAAAGATATACTTGATGGTATAGTTGTATAGCCTAGACCATAGAATATAAAGAGAAATAAGAAACATAAGGGGGCTAAGAAGAGCTTAAAGTTAGAAAGTCTCTTGAAAAGTTAAAAATTTGAAGAAAGAAAATGGTGGCTTTGAATTGTTTGGTAAATGTTAATGAAAAAGGTAGGAAAATATGGGAAATGATGTGAAGGAGAATAAAGTGCATAATTTGAAAATTTTGGGGTAGAATGGGTTGAGAGATTGCATTGAAGGAGGTATTTTAGTCACTTGATCCATATATATTACTTCCCGCACCTTAGACCTTCATCTAAACCCGTAATACCTTGGGGATACCAATCTAAGTAAGTCTACATTAGTGGTGAAAAACACAAAGGGCAAGCCTATGATTCTACTCATTTTACTTGAATTTTTTTGCGAGAGTGAGTGTGAATTCTTTCATTATTTGAGCTCCTTTAGAAATTTCAATGTCTTGTATGTGTGGAGCTAACTGTTGCATGTGAGTGGCATCGATACTTTGGGGTAGAGGGTGAAGTCTTACTCTTGATTTGGGTAAATGGGTGAAATAAGTTGCATTGTGAAGGTCGAGACAATCTTTAAGGATTTTGTTTCTCCTCTTAATATGCTTTGTTGATTTGGAAGGTTCATTTGACACAAACTAGCATCCTTGCTTCATAAATACGTGCTTATTGAAATTTCTTGTTAACTTATTGCCATAACATGTTTGGAAAGTCTTTGTACAGCTTTGTTAGATTATTTCTTTATTATAGCTTTTCTTTGGGTGGAATTAAAGTAAACACCATATCTTATTGAATTATCCTCATTACTTTAGGACAAACAATGTTTTAAGTTTGGCGGTGTTGATAAGTTATCAAATTGATGACTTGATAGAACCTTTTAAGCCTAAATTATTATGCTTTTCCATTTATTTTATGTTAATCTCATACATAATGCTTACTTGTGTAGGAAAAAGTTGAAAAGATAAGAAATGCAAAGAAAATAACGAAAATTCTAGAAATTAGGCCCAAGAATTGACCCTCAGGTATCGTGATCATGGTCTGAGGGTCTCGATCCGAGGTCAAGCCAAATCTTGGAGATTGTGCGAAAACCACCACGATTATGGAAGTCATGAACACGGTCAAGAGATGGGGATCACGATGGTTGGGAAAAGTTTCAAGGGCAGAATTGTAATTTACTTAAAGAGACCAAGAGCAAGGTAGAATTTGTACAATATTTGGCAAATGTGGAATTAGGGCTTAAATAGGGTTTTTATCTCATTTTCACCATCTCTTATCTTTTATCCTATCTTTTATCATCACTTTTTATCTTATCACTTAGATCTTGGAGAAAAAATTTTACTAATATTAAGCTAAGAAGACATTAGAGTAACTCTGAAATAAAGAATTGGCAAGTTCCATTGAAGATTTATTGGAATTTAAAGTGTCGATTGACATTCTCTTTATCTTTCATGAATCAATTTGATGGAGATTTTGGTAGATTTTTGTTTATTATCTTTATGAGTTTCTAGTTCTTTCTCTTAGGGTTATGCTTGAATAGGATGTGATTAGTGTATGGGTGTTGGTGATTTATCCTCTAAATTAGCTTGATGTGATGGGTTTTACTTATACTTAATGCTTGAATTAAATATTGTAGGAGAAAATCCTAATTATTTAAAATCCCATACGATCCATGAAAGATGGGTATTGGGTGAGAGGTATTTTCAAACAATAACTTGAGTTGGCTTGTGAGATCATATCATCTTCGAAACAAGGGTGTTGTTTGAGTTAACTCATTTGATAATACCATCTTAGAAATAAGGGTACTAATTGAGTTATTGGATTGGTTGTTTGTCCATATTTGTGAGGTGTTCGAAAGAGCCCATGAATGAAATTTAGTATTTAATTAAAAGCTTGAGAATAATACCTCTTGATCTAGCCTACCCATGATTATAGCTAAATTTGGATAAATTCTCAACTACTCATGCATGAATTCGTTCCTAGAATGGCATGATCCTAAGATCCGTTCCTAATTGACTATACTCTAATTATTCCTAGCCTCAAGTTAGTATTTTAGAATCTCTAAAATTGTTTTATTTTTGAAAATGTTTAAATTGCCCTAAATATTTTGTATCTCATATTAGAATTTAGCAAGTAAATTTTATCTCGAACTTACTCGATCACCATTCACATTATTCCACATGGATTCAACCTCAACTCAATGTTGGGTATTATATTGACAATGATCGTCTTGAACTTATATCAACGTGTAGTTGAGTGTTATCAGTATACACTGGGTTACTTTATGGTACTTGTAATGGTTATGGTATTATAGACGTACGTGCCATTCATTCTTGTATATGCATTGCCTATCACTAGTAAGCCCATATATCTATCAGTCTTATGGGGTGTTTCATAGGTATAGTTGATTATATGGCTTTTGGTGTATACTATTTTATGATGTATCTATTAGCCTTATGGGAGATTGCACAGATGTAGGCTCTGAGTGTTGTTTGTTGATTATTTCTTGAACTTTTTGAGCCTATAGCATCGGGGGTTTATGAAAGGTCTGATTAGGTATTGGTTGTCTAGACTAGTCGGTTACTTTATTTTGTTATTGTTATTATTATGGTTAGTACTTTATAATATGATTATTGGACTGGTATTGAGATTTGAGGTATGATTCCAATTCTTTTATTTTACAATTATATTATTATGCATGATTATCCTATGGTTAGGCATTACGGCTTTAGACCTGGAAGTTTTGATTCCTTTCTTTATGGCTGCTTTATTATGGTAATTATCACATGTTTAGACATATAGATTAGAGACCCTGATTATTTTATCACCAGTCCTAACTATGATTGGGAGGCTTGGAGATGCTAGTGTGTTGACTTGACTTAGGTTATACCTTGAGTTAACCTTGTTTATATAAATATATATATATATATGTGTGTGTATGTGTGTGTGTGTGTGCATATATTTATGTGTGTTTGTAGCTATGTTATTACTGTATATCCCTTTCTTCCTTTATTTAGTTATGTTTTATATTCATTTCTTGGCCCTATATACAATTATATATCCTCTTTTCACTCATTATTCATATATTGTCCAGTGATATACGATATATATTGAGGTCCCTGAGTATGGCTAGGTTGGGATAGTTCAACTTTAATACCATCTTACTCTTATTATGTTAGTTTCTTGGATATGAATAGGATAGGTTATCCCTATTATCTCATTAGCCTTATTATGTAGTTAACTGGATATTTAGGTGCAGTTTATATTTCTCATTACATGATATTATAGTTGCATTATCTTTGGAGCTCAGTTGGTAGTTGCCTACTAAGTACCACATATTTGGTACTCATACTAGACTTTTGTAGCCTATAGATCATAGTACGAGTTGTCGCATTTGTTGTGTGCATCATCCAGAGTAGTTATGGTTCAGAGACATAGGGTGAGCTCCTTGTATTTAGAGTATTTTTATTCTCTCTCTTATGTACTAGACTAGTCTCTATGTTGTATTCAGACATAGGTTGAATCAGTATACTCATTTCATACTTTATTTTGTAGTCTTATCATATTAGCAGCTCTTGCAATGATTCTACTAAGTTTTGGGACTACCTTATGTATTTCAGTATTTTGCTTTATTTATTTTGCATTCTTTCTTCTTCGCTCTCAGTAGTCTGTTGCTAGCAGTTTTGAACTATGAGTTGGCTTACCTACTGGTAGGTTATAGTAGGTACCATCATGACCTAAGAAATTAGGTTGTAACAAACTGCTATTAGATCCTAGGTATACCAGGGTTGGCACAAGAGCAAAGTGTCTAGTAGAGTCTAGTGAATCGGTGTAGAGACATCCGTATCCTATCTTTGGGAGGCTACAGGACGTTTTTATGAAATTCTATTCTTGAATCCTTGTCGTGTGTCCATTTTTCTATGAGCCTCAAGTAAGTTCCTTGACTCTATTCTATCCCAAATGGACTATGAGAGGTTATAGATAGATGCAGATAGAACTTCAGTAGATGTTTCCAGAGCTTCAATGCATCGAACCAAGGAGTCAGGAATGGATATCGAAGATCTTCAACATCAGTTAGAGGATTTGGGGCTAGCCCAGGCTCTAACAGAGGTTGTGATTTCTTCAGCATTTTGAGATTCAACATTGGTGATCCCAAATTATTTTGTGGATACCTCACAGTCAGGGGTGACATTTGATTCATTATCAAGCCAGAGTTAGGTTTATTGGTATTCATCAGGGTTCCTTATCAATTTAAGATTATGAGATTGGCTTTTTGGAGTGGGCCAAGCATATTCTAATGCTATATCCTTAAGAGCATGATGTGGTATATAGATTTATTAGAGAATTAGCATTTCCACTCTATTTTGCATCATAGCATTTGATAACAGTTGGGTCTTCCTTCTCTCAGATTGTTAATAACATAAGGTCCACACAGAGAGCATGTATTGATACTTATAAGTTGGTTGTAAGATTCCATGTCATCAGTACAATGGTATTGGTATTCCATCAGGAGTGGTAGTATCTTAGAGTATTCTAGGACCTTATTTTGGTTGTGGTGATATGGGACATCGATCTAGAGAGTGCCCCAGTCACGAGTTGGTTGTTCAAATTGAGTTAGCATACATTCCTCACTTGTCTAAAGTTCCTGAGTTGTGTCACGATTGAGGAAAGGATGGTTATTTTGGTAGAGAGTTCCCTTGGCGTTAGTTTGCTAGCTTATTGGGGTTAGCTCATGTATCACGCCGATATAGGGATTTAGGGGTTTGTTACAACTATAGAGATATAGGTCACTGGTCTACAGAGTGCCCCCGGCATGGGATTAGTGTTTGTTTGGCTCATTTAGATTAGTCTCGTAGAGTTGCAGCACCGTCTGTTCAGTCCATTTAGTGCCTCAGTTGATGATTTATTTGGTCAGTCCGAGTTTGGACCCATTTAGATATTTTATCCCCTACCTATCAGGCATGTGACTATGGTTTTTGCAATAATAGGTGTGGTTTTATTTCCTACCTTCACCTTTTCATTTATGTGTATTAGGGTTCTCATACCCATCGATAATTTGTATGCATTGGTAGGTTTATATCGATTGTTGTGTACCTTTATATAGAGTTCATAATGATATGACTACCCCGTAGATTGTTTATTTTTTTAAAGTTGATGAAGATGATCAGTATTTATATTTTCCCCATAGGTGTAGCATTTGGGTTCAAATCCCATTTACCATGACATATTGGCTTCCTTATGGCCCTAGAGTGGTACTTGTTGATTTTATTTTTGCATACCACCTATCTTTTATACTATGTTTGTATTACTATTTCTATTATTTTCATTATGTGATATTAATTTATCCTCGCCTATACTGTTAGTATCTAGTTAGAATTCCATTCCTGGTGGTTCTTATTCGTTGGCTTGGGCAGCTAGATTAGTTGGATGATTTCTCTCCTATAGTGAGGTGAGGTTGGTCATTTTCCTTTTCAGTTAAAGTATGCTAGATTGATTGTGGACTGGATTATGGTAGGCGAAGGTGTCACGACCCAATTTTTTAGATCATGATGGGACCTACTATAACCCACCAATAGGCAGGCCAACCCGTAGTTTGGAACTACTAATAACGAACTAGCAAGAGAATGAAGGAAAGAATGTGGAATAAATGTAGTAAAAGACTAACATACATGAGATAATCCCAAAACCTGGAGGAATTTGTACAAGACCTACTACTGACAAGGATACAAAATGAGGTACTAAATGAATATAAAGATACGACTATCTCTAAATACAACATTGATATCAGTCTAATACATATAAGGGAGGAAAGTAATACTCCGAACATCAGGAGCTCACACTATGTCTTTAACCATGGCTGCTCCACTCGATACACACAACACCGACAATAACCTGTACTATGATCTGCAAGTTGCAGAAGTATAGTATGAGTACCAAACACATAGTACTCAGTAGGAAACTGCCAACTGAGATCCAAAGTTAATGCAAATATATAACATATAAACAAAAATAGAAGCTACACCCAAATATCGGTAACCATATAGTAAAGCTAGTGAGATAAACGATCCTAATCATACCCAAGAGCCAACATAATAAGGCTAAGGAAGTATTAAGGATGAACTATCCTATTCCAGACATAATCAGGAACCTCAACACTAAACCGTATATCACAGGCCAAAATATGAATAAAGGGTGAAAGGAGGATATAAAATAGTATACTAGGCCAAGGAATGAATATGAATATACAATTTGAATATATCAAGGAAGGAAGGGATATACAGTAGTACCATAGCTACATATAGATAGATATACATATATATATATATATAAACAAGGTCAACTTGAGGTATATCCTAAATCATCAGACTAGCATTTTAAGGCCTCATAATCATAGCAGGAACAAGTCCTAGCATACTAAGTGTTTCTAATCCATACGTCTAATCATGAGATAATTACCATAATCAAGCAACTTTAAAGACCGAAACTAGAGTATCAGTGTCTAAAACAATAATGCCTAACCAATGGATAATCATGCATAGTGACATAACCATAATATAAAAGGACCAGATCATACCTCAAATCTCAATACCAAATAATTAACCAAGCTCTCACAAACTAGCCATAACAATCATCATCATCATCATAATAATAATAATAATAATAGCAACGTAATGTAATTAACCAGCTAGTCCGAGCAAACAATACCTAACCAGGCCTTTTATAAATCCCCACCACCATAGGCTCAGAAAGGTCCAATCAACATAGAACACACCATAAGCTATACTCATCACCTATACCTATGCAATCCCCCATAAGGCTGATAGGTACAGGCATATACTGGTGATAGGAAATGCGTATGCAAGAATAAATGCCAAATATAATTCATAATACCCTCACAGATCCAAATACCATTCCAATCCAAATACCATAAAACAACCCAGTGTATATACCTCTTGTAGATCGATGGCTTGCACAGGTAGGACCTACGATGATATCTCTTATCCGATATAATGGCTCATGAACGAAGGGAACCCTAGGGGGTTAGAGAGTACCCATATACACTGACCTGGACCCAGTCTAAGATTTCCAATCATCACCGCCATCAACATCATTAATATAATCAACATCGTCAACATCATCAATATTATCAACATCATTATATCATCAACATCTTGAACATCATCAATATCATCAACATCATCAATATTATTAATACCATCAACATCATCAACATCATTATCCTTCTCTATCTAGTATCGAAGAGATGTATATATAGGCGTATATAATAAAAGCAAGGACTTGAGTCGTGGCTAAAAAGAAGCGTAAATCTCTAAATCCATTTCTCAGGTTAAAATCCGAGACTAAATCATCATAAAGATATAGAAAGAGGTCAAAATCCATCATGACCAAAGTAAACAATAGTAGCAAAATCATGGACCGAAATCTGCCTCGACCTAATCCTTAAAACATTATTTTCGATCTCAATACACACAGCTTATTCATTAAGATGGAATAATTCCCATTATGAAAAAACTCAGTATTAAGGTGAAAAGTAAGATTTAATACCCTTTTAGGAGAAATAATAATAAAATCATTTTTTATTGAAATCATACTATTTATCGTTTTAGTCATCATGAATGTACCAAATCTATGCATACCATCACCAATATTCAAACAATGTAATCATAAGCATTAACACGTCTACAAACTAAGGCCACGTCCTTTACAATGATAAACTATTTCCCAGAATCCATCTTATATCATAACACAGTATTGGTTGTGTCCAAAATAACTACAACACCATAATCACGGACTTAGGCCCACATACATATCCAGAATTCATATCAATAATATCTATAAGCCACAGCATATCTATAAGTCATCTCATATTTATAAGGAACCTCATATTTATAGGGCATATCATATCTATAGGCCACATCATATCTATGAGGAATATCATATATATAAGCCAAATCATATCTATGACTATATCGTTAAGCATGTTGATAGGCCTTATCATTAATCAATCCAAAAGTCAAATTATGTCTACGAACCATTAATCATAATCCAAAAAAAAACATTGTCATTCACTATGTCACCAGTAGCCTCAATCTAAAGTCTCATTAGTCTTAGCTATGTCTAATATGCATAATAAGTTCAAAATCCTAACACAAAGTCTTGGCCTAAGCTGGGCCAAAAGGATCCACATCTAATCCTTGAAATTCATATTTAGAAAACTTCTACTCCAGACTAGGATAAGGTATTAAAATTGATTTCTAGCTAGTACATAAGCTATAGTTAGCCTAAGAAATCAATTTCACCTAAGACACAAGCAATTAATTCAACACCACCTAAATTATGATTTCAGGATAGCAAAATATTCCATTTAGGGATAATCATACTAATCAAGCTTCCAACACCTAAACGATATCCCAAATCTAGCATAATATCATAATTATTCTTCCATGACCCGAGCTAGGGCCTAGTCATGACGGGTATCTCAAATACACCAAGGGTCAAAGACCATCCCTATTTACCTAGCCAACCAGAACACAATACATATAGCAATGGATGAATTCCTAACATATAAGAATATAAAGCTGAGTTTCAAACATATAACAAGATAGAACTGAGTTCTGAACATATAACAAGATAGATCTAAGTTCCAAACATATAACAAGATAGATAAATCAATTGAATAGGATCTAAGAAACCATAATACCAACTCCACCCACATCCTGTTGTCCACCAAAAGCCTCTAAGAAACTAAACATCAAAAAAGTTTAGGACATGCCCCCGACCATATCCAGATCAAATAAGCCAATAACTGGCTGAAAACATACTAAATTGTACCTATAATAACAATATCCAAAGATTTTAATTATAGCTAATTAGATACAGGATACAACTGACCTTGTCTTCTTTTGTACTTAGTGCTAGACCGAAACCTACTCTTCCTGCTTGAAGACCTTCTCTAGAACCCTGGGGACCACCTCTACAACCTTGAGTATCACCTATGACAGGTGGCAGTACTGATCTGATTGATTAAATATTCTGAGTTGCAGGCTGAATCATCCTACATCAAGGACACTCTACAGAAAAATAACAAACAACCCCATAATAAATAACAAGTCCTGAGCACTTTACTCTATCAAGAAGATCCAAATAAACCAAAATAGCCTCCTCAGATTGAAGACCCAGAATGAGCACTTCTCAAAGACTATTTGTTGCTCCAATTACTATAATCACTATATCAGACTGGCCTCTATCCATAATCTGGAGTGTAGCATGAATGAGCCTACTAGATTGGCCCTAGTTTTAACACAGAGGCTACCTACCCTAGAACCTCTGCCTCTTATTTTTTTCTCCTTAGGCCTCGTAATGCATCTCCTTTATAATATAAAAATAATCTAAAACCTTAATAAAGGACCTAACAGTGACAACTAAACTTTGAGTAGCTATGCAAAGAGGAAGTCTCATCTCTCTAACAAAACATAAAATTTGCTCGTACTCCGTAGGTAAGATCGTTGTAGCATGTATTCTAACTCATTAAATCTTTCCTCATACTCTACAATTATCATAAAACCTTGCTTCAATCTAGTAAATTGCTTCAACCTACAGATAATGACAGGGACATAGATAGTGACTTAAGATAGAGAAATAATCACAAGGAGAAGGGATACAAGTATATTTCACCTAGCAGACGAGATGCGTAATCAAGAATGGGAGTCATCCTGACCAAACTAGTGAAAGGTTAAGAAAATTAGGAGAACATCCTTAAGGAGATGTCAGAGTTGTTAAGGCAAATATCTGTTATGATCAAACAGAATTAGGTTGTTACTCTTTTGAGTGAAAAGTTCAGAGTTCACTAGCTATAAGTCATTGTCTAACTATCACCATTAATTATGGTGTCACTACTAATGATTCCCCTGTACCTGTTATTGAAAAGTTGAAAATCAATAGCATTGAGAGCAAGGAAATACCTGAGACTATCTGAAAAGTCAACATATGGTGATAATGATTTTGAATATGATAGTAGTGAGTATTGGGTCATCAAGCCCAATGATCATGTGCACTCTAATAGTAAAACCCCTTTCTTATCATTAGTAAAAATGAAAGAGAATCCCAAAGCAGTCACCATTCTGTGTTCTATTGAGCCTTTTAATGTCAAATATACTTTATGTGACTTGGGATTAGAATTAAATGTGATGCCACAAGGTGTGTACAAGTTATTGAGGATGAGGGAACTCATACCTACATCTATAAAGCCGTTGATGGCTAACTTATCTATGAAGAAACCGATGGGTGTCTTGTGTTATGTAGAAGTACGGGTGGGATCCTTTATGTCTCCCATTGATTTCATAGTTCTTGATTATGAGTTGAATTCTTAAGCCCTCATTATATTAGGCAGACCCTTTTTTATCTACTAGTAGGGTATTGATTTATATGAACTTAGGGAAGATCACCTTTAAACTGAATGATGAGTAAGTAATGTTTCATATGTATATGATAGTGCAGCAGCTAGATGATATATGAGTGGTATCTATAATCGATACTACTGATGAGGATGTTGCAGCAGAGGCCAGTGTTAGGCTTGTGCAAATTTTGGTTCAAACCGTTAATTCGAATTGATAATTTGTTTATCAGGTTAATGGGTTGGTTATTTTAATTATCGGGTTAGGTGTCGGTTTTATAATTTATGTTATTGGTTTTTCGGTTCGGGCCATGTTTAATTATTTTTTTCTCGGGTAGCTCAATAACCCAATAACATTTTAATAGGTTAGGCTATTTGACATCAATTAAATTCACTAAGGACCTAATGCCTATGTACCTACTGTCCCAATACCCAAGTTCACCAACTAATTATTCACAAGGTATTAGGATTTACCCTCTTATTTTTCTATTCTCAATTTTTCACTCCTCTTGGCTCTCAGTCAGCTCTCAATACTCACATCTCTAATCTCACACAATCATAATTCAATATTTACAAAATTAAAAATGTCGGTCAAATTCAAAAATCTAGAGATGAAAACTTCTTGTTGTTAACAAGATCAAAATTGGTAGACTTGGGTCATGGGCCAGTGGGTAGATATTTTACTGAAGATTGAAGATTTGAAATTGATAACTTCTTGTTATTGACAAGACGAAAACTTGTTGTTGTTGATGAAAACTTGCTAAAGATCGAAAGTCAAATTTTTATACTGAAGATTGAAGGTCAAAAAAATTCAGGTAACAATTTTTGAAACATCTCATTTGCATGTTCAATTTATGTTGTTGTTGATAGTCTTCTGCTTTATCTTCAATTTCTATATAATCTCGATTTTAGTATGCTAATTAAGGACTAGCTCAATTGCATCATTGCACGTCCTTCGATTTTGTCATCTTGAGACTTGAATAGCTAATTTTAATAAATGGATAGTGACTTGCTTAGTTGGCATATATTGGAGTTGAACTAAGCTCTTCAAGATCTGCGTTTTGGTGTTTTTATGCTATAAAACCTTTTAAAGTTTACATTTTGTTAGATATGTGTTGTTATTTTATTGTTAGTTTGATGTGTATTTGGTTTATATTGAAATTGAACAAAACTTTTCAAGATTTGTTTTTTGATCTTTTTGATGCTATGGTAATGGAACTATTTTGTTAGATGGTGTTGTACCTTATTAATAGTTTATATCTATTAGGTTTATATTGGAGTTGAATGGAATTATGCTTCCTCCTCTTCAGAGTTTGTTTTTAGATCTTTTATGCTATGAAAACTGTTCAAAGGTCACATTTTTTAGATAGGTGTTAATTTTACTGAATGTTGCAGAGTTGTTGCCTCAACTTTAAATTATACTTTAAATTTTAAAATTTAAATGTTAACGGTTTAACCTGATAACCGAACCGATAACAATTAATTACCAATAAACCAATAACCAATAAGCCAATATCTTAATGGTTCTTAATGGTTTAGCTTTATTACAAACCGATAATCAATGCATCAAATCGATAAAATTTAAAACCAAACCGAACCAACCAATATGCAGCCCTAGCCAGTGTACCAAATACAGCAGATGCTGATGAAAGACGTGTGGTAAACCGGTTTGTAGAGATTGAGATGTTAAATCTAGGACATATGAAGAAGAAGGTAGATATATTACGAGCAGAGGTGTGCTCTTTTACTGAGAGACACATAATAGTTATCCCTCTTCCTGTATCCCTGACTATTTAGCCATCACCTTCATGTGGTCCCAAATATTTTATTTTATTCACAAAGAATGACGTAGAAGCCCCCATAGTTGAGACCAAGAGAGGTCGAGAGGGGGACCTGCAAAATCCAGACAGGCCATATGGGCAAGCCTTGAATAGGTATACCTATTATTTTATGAAGAATTTATTTGTTGATAGGTAAAGGCATCCTGAGCTAGTTGCGGGTGCATCTTCCTATAGTGCACCACTACTACCATAGTCTCCGCCAGTAGATATACCCTCATTTGGGAAAGATCATGACACGAACTCTTAGTGCATCCCAGGTATGTTCTCACTTCCCTCTAATTTACTTTATTTTAGTGCATTGAGGATAATGCATATTTTTTAGTTAGGGGTGGGATGTACCATAGTCTTTGAAGAATTTTGTTGGCACATTTTTTTCCTGTCGATTGGGGTATGATTGTAGAATTAACTGTCTAGGATAATTGTATGTCATACTGTATTTTATTTTATATCATGTTGTGTTTTTGTGTATTAGGAGATTTTAAGTATTTAGGGCAGTAGTCATATTTTGATTAATTTTTGATACCCTCTAAAATTTTGTGTTTTGAACTGTGTAAATGTATATATGTGTTAACATTGTGGATTAAGTTATGGTATTATAATTAGGGACATAATAATCACTTACTAACAACTGTATAAACTGGATAGGTAGTACTTGGTAATATTGGCTCTATGCCATGTGTGTGTGAGATACTACCTAGTTCCCATTGTGTGTTGAATTCAGAACTTGCCTGGTTAGTCTGGCCTAGGTTAAAGGATAGTTGGTTAGAAAGGATCATAGGACATTTTTTATTTTAGTCCACTTTTACACTAAATGACCTTTCATGTGTGAATTATATCCCTTGATCCTTTTTTGAGACTTATAAGCCTATTTTTCTTGCTTTACCATTCACCTTCCCATTTATATTACAATGAACCTATTTTGGCCCTGGTCCTTTTTAGACATTATGCACATCAACTCAGACAAAACACCTAAGTAGGGGTGGCTAGCATATGGGTGCATCATATAAAATAGGTAAAAAGAAGGATAGAATAAGAGAAAAAGTTAATAGGGCTGGGTGTGGTAGGAAAATAAAAAATGTGAAAAATCACAAAAGAAAGAATAAAATACCAAACCCAACCTGAATATGCAATAAAGAATAAAAAGGGAGAAATAAGGGTGGAATAAAAAATAAATTGGCTAGTAAGTGAAACCCTAAGGTTAGTGTAGTGCCAAGGAGGCTTAGTCACTTGATATGTCCATATGTACCATACCAGCCCCCAAGCCTACATTATAAGTCGAGAAAAGTCCTATAGTGATCCTAACTTTACTATCTGAATGCTAAAGTAAAGAAAATAAAGTCAAGCATATGGTATTTGATACACATTGATTGGAACTTCTCATCTGAGTGTGAATGTCTCTTGACTATCCCTGCATTGACATGCATTATTTCATATGAGTGAGAGACATCCTTGTTGTGAGGGAACTTTAGTCATATTACTAGATATTTTCTTATTTTGGGTATTGTAGTTTGTATATATGTATGGTTGTCAGTTGCTAATGTAATACCATACCTTGATCCCTTTGTGTCATATTAATGTGCTTCATGTTCATACATAGTTGGTTTTGAAAAGTGTGATAGGAGGGGGATGTTGTGATTTGAGCTTACAGTGTTAACTGACTGCCTTGAATAACTTAGATTCTCCTAGTTAAGCATTATTTTTGTGTTTTTGAATTTTGTTTCCTGAGGACATGCAAATGTTCTAAGTAGAAGGTGTTGAAGTGTTATAGAAATATAGCACTTTCGATGCTTAAAATTAGGAAAATATGCAAGTTTCTGAGGTTATTTTGCTAGATATGATGTGTTTTGGGTATGTTTTGCATGAAATTATGTTTTGGATGCTATGTTCATGAAAACGGTGTTTTTGGCTACTTTTTGAAGCAACTATGGATGTTCGAGATACTTTATGGTTTTTTCGTGATCAAAGCTTATTCAAGAATAGAAGAAGAGCTAAAAAAAATGAATCTGGGCACTTACTAAGTCAACATATGGACCGCAAGTAGTACCTACAGACTGTAAGTAGGCAAAGCAAATGGCAGAAGTCCAAAATCCCGAGAGTTGACTTGCAGAATTTTTTCATTTGGTACCTGTGCCCTGTGCCTATGCTCACCTTGCTAACCACAGGTACTACCTGCGCCCAGGGTCAAGGTGTAAGTGTAGACCATATGTGGCTACCGACCCTATTTTCTTCGATTTCATTCAGGATTTGGTTTTAGGGTTTCCTCAGGTACTATGAATACCCTTTTTGTATTTTTTAGTAGGACTAACGTACTTTTGATACTCATAAACATCTTTTGATTCCAAGATTCAATTTGATCTTGGGATTCTCTTGTATTGACTTCAATTGATTAATTCAGTCACGGTTGTAGGTTTTTATACTTTTTATCATTGTGATTTAATTTATGTTTTCGATTATGAATGATATTAATTTCTTCACAAGCATGAGCAGCTAAAACCCATTGCTAGGTTTATGGAAACCCTGGCAGATTGACAAAGTAAGGGAAGTGTTGTTGTTGTTATGAAATGATACCCATGTATACAGTCTTTTATCTTCACTATAATAGTTTTCTTAATGGGTGCACACGTTGGGATCCTGCCTAGATATTGCTGCTTACTCTAAAAGAGGAGTAGTGACTAAGAAAAGATAAAGACAACAGTAATTTGTAGTTTAACTGTCAATCTACGATTCTAGGTTTTTATCTAAGTAAGATGGTAAGATTTTATCTAATAACTAGAGACTTAAAAGGTAATAGTTAACTGGTATCAAGATAAGGGTTAGTAAGGCGACATCCTGAGACTTAAAAGGTGAAGGGTGAAATCCTTCTGCTCATCCAAAAGATTGTAGAAGGTACATAACTTCTTGATTCTTTATGGGAAGTATTGGGTTGGTTCAACAAAGCACGATGAGCCTACAAAGTTTAGAATCCAGGGGGAATACAATCTTAGTGTTCACCTACAACTGATTACAATCGAAGTTGATATAGTTACTTGCTCGAGATTAATACATAGCCCTCCCCCCTCCCCCCTCATTTATTTTTCTTGTTCTGCCCATTGGCTACAACTACTGAGATCCATGATTCCATGTGCTCCCTTGGGATTTGAACTCAACCTTTGCTGGGTTATTATATTTTAACAGCAATTGTATCATCTTCTGAGAGAAGGTGTAGTTTGGATGTTATCAAAATTTTAGGGACGTTGTTAGGGAATACGGTGTTGAGTTTTGAATTTAGGTTGTTGTAGTTTGTGGGTTTTTCTTCTTTTTTTTTGTTCGTAGTTGGTCTTACGTCGGTGTATTCCAAGAACACAAAATAGAAGAAATCCCTTACTCCCATTGAATCCTAATCCAGAGAGGAACCTCCAAACACCTAGTAGGATGAAGGAGTCCAAGAGAGACATTCTTCCTGATGGAGTTCGTGATGATGTGTTCCCCCTTCTTCTGAAGGAGTTTAGGATATTATTGACCAACAGATGAATATGTTGTTAGCTCAAGCTAAAAACAAGAGGAGGGCATCAAAAGATGCTTAGTGAATAGATCGGGAGGTAGGGTTAGTTGTGCAGAGACATAAAGTAGACCACCGGGCAGCACTCGGTGGAAACCAGAATAGAGTTCGAGGTGACCAAGCCTATGTGATGCCAGAATACCAGTACTTGCACCCATATAAGGATAATGAAAAGGATCTGGGGTATGTTCAGCCGATAGAGACTAGTGCCATTATTCCTCCTATTTAACCCCAGGCATTAAGTTTAATATATTGAGTAATATGATCCAGCTTTTATACATGAAAGGTGGTTTGCGGGGTTGCCTACAGATGATGCAAACATGTATCTAGACAAATTTACTAGAATTTGCACTTTATATACATATCCAGAGTGAATCAGGAGGCGCTTAGATTGAGGTTGTTCCCTTTATCGCTTACAAAAGAAGCATCTTTATAATTAGGGGAACTTCTAAGAGGATCTATCACTACATGGATTGAATTATGTAGATAATTCTTGAATTGGTTCTTTCCTATATATAGGATGTTGTAGCTTAAGGATAAGATCTATAATTTAAGGCATATGCAGTATGAGTCCATATATGAGGCTTGGTTCAGGTTCAAGATGAAGTTGAGTATGGTGCCCAATCATTGGATTTCAGGGATAAACTTATTAGAGTTATTCTATAGAACCCTGACCATCAGTTTAAGAGCCATGGTAGAAACTATCTCTAGAGGTGCTTTTATGAGATTATATTGGGGGGTAGCTTTTAATATTCTACACTAAATCTCTCTCACTAAACAAAGGTGGCAAACTCGAAAGGCAGAGAGAGGTTCTGGAACTTACACCATTAGAGCTTCAAGTGACTAGAGAGTAGTGGATGATTCTGTCGTGCCAGAGATTATGCTACTTAGACAGATCTTGGGTTGAAGAAAAAGTAGTTCGCGATTGTGAATTCTGAGAAAGTTCTCGCAGTAGGAGCACAAGGTGCAGCTTTCAGAGCTTATGAGTCTATATTAGAATAGGAGTCTAGGTATTCGTATCATCAATTGGAGGGTTTCCAAGCCCAAAGGCAAGGAAACTAAGGTTAGAACTACTATGTTGACATATATAGAGACTATAGTAGGGATAGAGACGGTGACTTGAGATGGAGAGATAATTACAAAGAAAAGGGGGACAGGTATATTATGCCTGGAAGACGAGATACTGAATCAAGAATGGAAGAAATGTAGACCAAACGGGTGAAGGGTAAAAAAAATAGTAGATTCACCTTAAGGAGATTAAGGCTAACATTTGAGGGTTGACCCAATAGGTAGAGTCTCATGCCACTGCTATCAAGTAGTTGGCGCACCAGTTCGGGCAAATGTCTGCTATGATCAAATAGAAACAACCTATTACTCTTTTGAGTGAAAAAGTTTAGAGTCCACCAGCTATAAGTCATTGTCTATCTATCACCACTAATTGTGATGCAACTACAAATAATCCCCATGTACCTACGATTGAAGAGTTGAAGATTAATAGCATTGAGAGCATAGATATACCTGAGGCAGATTCTGACAAGTTTGACATATGGTGATGATGATTTTAAATATGATAGTAGTGAGGATTAGGTCATCAAGACTAATGATCATGTGCACCCTGATAATGCAACCCCTTTCTTACCTTTAGTGAAAAAAAAGAAGGATTTCGGAGCAGTCACTATTTCATGTTCTATTAGGTCTTTCAATGTCAAGTAGGCTTTATGTGACTTGAGATCAGGAGTAAATATGATTCCACTGGGTGTGTACAAGTTGTTGAGGATGGGGGAACTCAAAACTACATCCATAAAGATATTGATGGCCGACTCATCTATGAAGAAATTGATGGGTGTCTTGTGTGACGTAAAAGTAAGGGTGGCATTCTTTATGTTCCCCACTGATTTCATGGTTCATGTTTGTGAGGTGAATTCTCAAGCCCCCATTATATTAGGCGGACCCTTCTTATCCACGAGTAGGATATTGATTTATATGGACTTGGAAGAGATTACCTTTAAACTGAATGATGAGCAAGTAGTGTTTCATGTGTATATGACAGTGCAGCAGATAGACGATATATGAGTAGTATCTATAATAGACACTATTGATGAGGGTGTTACTGCAGAGGCTAGTATACCAAATGCACCAAGTGTTGATGAGAGATATATGGCAGACTAGTTTGTAGAGATTGAGATGCGGGATCTAGGACATATGAGGGATGAGATAGATATCTTATGCGCTGAGGTGTGCTATCTCACTGAGAGCTACATATTAGCCATGTCTCCAGTTGTATCCCCAGTTATTTAGCCATCACCTTCACGTGGTCCCAAATATTTTGATTTATTCACAAAAAATGATGTGATGGCACCCATAGTTGAGACCAAGAGAGGAGATAGGAGGATCTAGAGAATCCAGACAGGCCATATGAGCAAGCCTTACAAAGGGCTACCCATGATTCTATGGAGACTGTATTTTTTGATAGGCAAAGGCATGTTGAGCTAGCTGCAGGTGCATTTTCTCATAGTGTACCACCACCACCATGGCCTCCGCCAGCAAATATACCCCCATCTGGAAAAGATCATGACACGGACACTTAGTTTATCCTAGGTATGTTCTCACTTCCCTCTATTTTACATTATTTTAGCGCATTGAGGATAGTGCATAGTTTTTAGTTAGGGTGGGATGTACCATAGTTGCCACAGGTTTTTATCATCGTGCTTCTTTTCCTATCGGTCATAGTATGGTCATAGAACCAGCATGTCTGGATAATTTTATGTCATACTATGTTTTATTTCATATTATGTTGTGTTTTTATGTAATTAGGAGATTTTTAAGTATTTAGGGAAGTAGTCATGATTTGATTGACTTTTGATACCCTTTGAATTTTTATATTTTAGAACTGTGTGAATGTATATATATGTAAACATTGTGGATCTTGTTATGGCATTGGAATTAGGGACATGATAATCACTTGCTGATAATTGCATGAACTGGATAGCTAGTAGTTGGTAATATTGATTCTGTGCCATGTATGTGTGAGATACTACCTAGTTCCCTTTGTGTGTTGAATTCATAACTTGTCTGGTTAGTCTTACCTAGGTTAAAGGATAGTCGGTTAGAAAAGAATCATAGGTTTTTTTTATTTTAGTCCACTTTTAGCCTAAATGACCTTCCATGTATGAATTATATCCCTTGATCCCTATTTTGAGACTTATAAGCCTATTTTTCTTATTTTACAATTCACCTTCCTAATTATATTATAATGAACTTGTTTTGGCTCTGGTCCTCTTTGGACATTGTGTACCTCAACTCAGGTAAAATGCCTAGTTGGGGTGGCTATCATAGGGGTACGTCATGTAAAATAGGTACGAAGAAGGGTAGAATTAGAGAAGAAGTTAGTAAGGCTGCGCGTGGTAGGAAAAGGAAAATTGTGAAAAAGCCAAAATGAAAGAATAAAAGATCACACCCAACCTAAATGTGCAATAAAGAATAAAAAAGGAGAAATAAGGGTGGAATTAAAATAAAATTGGCTAGTAAGTGAAACCCTAAGTTTAGTGTAGTACCAAGGAGGCTTTGTCACTTTATATGTACATATGTACCATACCAGGCCCAAGCCTACATTACAAGCCAAGAAAAGTCCTAGAGTGATTCTAACTTCACTATCTGAATGCTAAGGTAAAGAAAATAAAGGCAAACCTATGAAATTTGATGCACAATGATTGGAAATTCTCTTCTGAGTGTGAGTGTCTCTTGACTGTCCCTGCATTGACATGTATTATTTCATATGAGTGAGTGGGACATCCTTATTGTGAGGTCACTTTAGTCATATTGCTAGCTATTTGCTTGTTTTGGATAGTGTAATTTGTATATATACATGGTTGTCTGTTTCTAATGTAATGTCATACCTTGATCCCATTATGTCACATTGATGTGCTTCATTACATACACAGTTGGTTTTGAAAAGTGTAATTGGTGGGGGATGTTGTGGTTTGGGCTTACAGTATTGACTGCCTGCCTTTTGAATAACTTTGATTCTACAAAGTAAGCGTCATTTTTGTTCTGTTGAGTTTTGTTTCCTGAGGACATCCAAATGTTCTATATTGAGGGTGTTGATGTGCTATAGAAAAATAGAGATTTTGTCGCTTAAAACAAGGAAAATATGCAAGTTTCTAAGGTTATTTTTGTTAGATATGATGCGTTTTGGGTATGCTTTGCAGGAAATCATGTTTTGGATGCTAAGTTCATAAAAAAAATGAAAAAAAAAAGTATTTTTGGCTACTTTTTTTAGAAATTATGGATGTTCGAGACACTTTTATACTTATTCATGATCAAAGCATGTTCGAGAATTGAAGAAGAGCTGAAAAGATGACTCCCGTCACTTACTAAAACAACTCTCGTCACTTACTAAAACAACATGTAGACCGTAAGTAGGACCTACGAACCGCAAGTAGGCAAAGCAAATGCCAAAAGTCCAAAAGCACAATAGCTAACTTGATGGATTTTTTCATCCGATACTTGTGCCCTGTACCTACACTCACCCTATTGACCGTAGGTACTACCCGCGCCCAGGGTCACGGCGCAAGTGCAGACCACATGTGGCCACCAACCTTGTTTTCTTCTATTTCATTCGGGCTTTGATTTTAGGGTTTCCTCATGTACTATAAATACTTTTTATGTGTTTTTAGTAGGAGTGACGTACTTTTGATACTCACAAACATATTTTGATTCCAAGATTTGATTTTGATCTTAGGATTCTCTTGTATTGACTTCAGCTGAATAATTTAGTTACAGTTGTAGGTTTTTATACTTCTTATCATTGTGATTTCATCTATGCTTTTGACTATGAATGAGATTGATTTTTTCACAAGCATGAGCAGCTAAAACCCATAGCTAGGGTTATGGAAACCCTGGCGGATTGACGAAGTAGGGGAAGTGTTGTTATTATTCTGAAATGATACCCGTGCATGTATTGCTTTATCTTTATTATAATAGTTTTCTTAGCGGGTGTACACATTAGGATCCCGTCTAGATATTATTGCTTACTCCAAAAGAGGAGTAATGACTAGGAAAAGATAAAGACAACAGTAATTTGAAGTTTAACTGTCGATCCACGCTTCTAGGTTTTACCTAAGTAATATGGTTAGATTTCATCTAAGACCTACAAACTCAAAAGGTAATAGTTAACTGGGATCAAGATAAGGGTTAGTAAGGTGACATCCTGAGACTCAAAAGGTAAAGAGTGAAATCCTTCTGCTCTTCCAAAAGACTACAGAAGGTACATAACTTATTGATTCTGTATGCAAAGTATTGGGTTTGTTCAACAAAGCATGATAAGCATACAGAGTTAAGTATCCAAGAGGAACACAATCCTAGTGTTTACTTATGACTGATTACAACTGAAGTTGATATAGCTAATTGCTCGAGATTAAAACACAACCCTCCCCCATTTACTTTTATTGTTCTGCCTTCCAACTACAAGTGCTGAGATCTACGATTCCACATGTTTCCTTGGGATTCGACCCCATTCTTTATTGG
The DNA here is from genome assembly GCF_002878395.1 of Capsicum annuum. Classification (NCBI taxonomy): domain Eukaryota; kingdom Viridiplantae; phylum Streptophyta; class Magnoliopsida; order Solanales; family Solanaceae; genus Capsicum; species Capsicum annuum. Next base: position 98,258,675 of record NC_061122.1, on the reverse strand, counting down.
GTACTATATTCTAGCAGCGACCTTATCATTTTCTGAGAGGAGATATAGTTTGTACATCATCAGTGAAGTTCTCATAAGAATGGCATATAGCCTCTTGAAGATAAGATATGGATGTCATTGTTCCAATCCGTGGGACTCTACTAGACATTTTCTCTATTACCAATAATACCAATGAACAAAGACCTCTGATACCAATTTGTCATGACCTAATTTCTCAGGCCGTGATGGAACCAAGCTTGACCTATAGTATGTAAGCAAAATCATAGCCCAAAATGCAAGTAATAGGCTAAGTTATGGAATGTATAATAAATCCCATAAATTAAGCACACAACTAAATTATAAACATAGAAATATAAGTGCAAGATATTAAATAATGCCGAAGAATGAGAAAAGTGTAAAAAAGAGTATCCCATAACCTGGTAAGGTTGGTACAAGAGGCACTAAATACAAAAGATGATTACTGAATAATGTCAACATATGGATAGTCTCAAAATTAAAGACTGCCCATAAAGTAGAAGGAGAGAAGATCAACATTAGCTCTAAAACCTCATCCTATCTCTAAGTCCTAAAAAAGCCAGATGTAATATCAATGACGGTGACCAGTACTCAAATTTGCATTAAAAAGATACAGAAGTGTAGCATAAGTACCAAAGAAATGGGTACTCAGTAGGCATCATCTTTCGACTGAGCTAAATCATAATACTAGCATGATAACATGTGAGAAAGTAAACTAAGTCAGGATAAGTCTAACTCTATAATAAATACTATAATCTGGATAAAATAATAAGTGTTCAAGAATGAATAAATGAAGATAAATGCAATCAAACTATAACCTAAGTGGACCTCTATAAGCCCAGAAGGTGCAAGCAACTGAGGAAATAACCCAGCCAAACCTCCATAAGCCCGGTGGATGCAAACGGGGAAAATAATACTAATAATAAGAACTTTAAATAATGATCACCAATAAAACCATATCTAAAATTCCCTATAAACCATAATGTTAGACCTGAACCAAAATCGAAGAATGATATGATCATAATAATTCCATAATACATCGGAAGTGTCAAACTCCAACTGAAACTAGTAAGTAAATCTCAAATAATGATAATGATAATCTGAAAGCATTATTTTCTTAGGATCCATAGAATACCCAATTACCAACTTTAACATGAAGAGATTATAAAGGCAACAAGGTTTACTCAATGAGTCTAACAAATGAGCTTAAAAGACAACCGTGTTGTAATTTGGGTATTTCGACTAACCAAAAATTTATAGAAGACCTAAGTCACCCTAAGGTTGAAGAATTTCTCAAAATAATCCAAGAAGGTCTCCTAGGTTTACAGGGAGCTAATCTAGATATTTGACCAATAAAGAGGGTCGGCAGGACCTGCTACTATTCTCGAAAATCCGTACTAAGGCAAGCACCTACCTAAATCTAGGCTAAGTATTTATAATTTTACCTTAAGGTTCAAGATGAGTTAACACTAGTCCTAAGAAAGTATTATGTAAAATACCTTTGAGAAACATTTGGGAGAACCTGGAGGGAGTAAAGATGGAGCTGAAAAACCTGAACAAGTATATGTCAAATTATAACCAACAACTCAATCAAGCTAGGTAGAAGCTTTTGCAGGTACAGGCTCAACTTTTCCATAACCTTCTCTATCAGATCTTGTTTGATTAAGACAAACACTTGACTACAAAAATTACTAACTGGAGTGTTATGGAGGAAAAAAATATTGAGATATTAGTCAGGAGCCTAATGGATTGAAAGTGGTGATGCTACACCAAATACTTTCATGAACAGCTGAAATAAGAGAATCTACGAACATAATTACTTCAATTACACAGAAACAAGAGTCAAGCTTACAGAACTAGATGTTGTAGAAAAAAGTTTCTGTAATTTTGCTCACATCTTATGGGAAGTTGTAGTGGTACTATGCCTAGTCCTGAAGTCATACAAAATGGCACATATTTAACTAGAATACAACAGTTAGATATAATTCAGGAGGTTACCACTGAGGAAATTGACCACGCTATTAAATATATGCCTTTAGAAAAGGCTCCTGGAATAGGTGGTTTCCCTGTGGAGTTCTTTAAGAAGAATTAGAACATTGTGAAAAATTATCTATATGCTGCTGTATAGGAGTTCTTTGTTGCTAGTGTCATAAACCAAGCATGGAACTGCACAGCCATTACCCTTGTACCTAAGAATGTTACACCAACTAAGGCGAAGTATTTTAGACCAATAGCTTATTGTTATGCTTTGTATAAGATTATGGCAAAGATACTGACTGGTAGAGAGAAGAGTGTGATTTTTGACCTGATAGGATATTCTCAATCAACCTTTATAGAGGGTAGGAGCATCATAGACAACATTCTATTTAGTCATGAGTTGTTTAAGGGCTATTCAAGAAAGGGTATGTATCCTAGATGTATGCTCAAGGTGGACATTAGAAAGAAATATGACACTCTTGATTGGCACTTTTTATAAGCAATGATTGTAGACCTTGGATTCCGCCAAATATTTGTAAAGCAGGTCATGGATTGTGTCACCACAAACTCTTACTAATTAGTAATTAATGGAGGACTAACTAATCCATTCAAAGGCAAAAGAGCATAATATAGGGGAACCTAATGTCCCCCTACCTTTTTTCTTGGCTATGGAATATTTAGAAAGGGAGATGAATCAACTAGCATTGAACCTGAACTTCAACTTTTATCCAAGATGCAGGAAATTCAAAGTGATCCACATGTGTTTTACTGATTATTTGCTTATGTTTTGCAGGGCTAACACCGAATTTATTGCATTAGTAGAACAAAGCTTTCATAAATTTTTGTTGCCTCTGGACTGCAGGAAAATTTAGAGAAAAGCTCACTTTATATAACAGGTGTATCTCAGATAGTGAAGGTAGAGATTTTGCAAATATTTAGATATGTAGAAGACACACTCACATTCAGCTTGGGGGTGCCCCTTTCTACTAGAAAACTTAATATTAGCCAGTGTTTACCACTGGTAAAAAAGATAACTGCAAAAATTACCTACTGGTCGGGAAGAATATTATCATATGTTAGCAGAGTACAACTTATTAAGGTTGTACTCTTTGGGATGCAAACTTATTGGGCATAAATATTTGTGCTTCCAAAAAAGATTATGAAGATGATTGAGGTTATATGCAGATCCAGTTTGTGGATAGGTGTTGGATAAGTATAAAAAAAGGCTTTAGTATCTTAGGAGAAAGTCTGTTACCCATGAGCTACTAGAGGATTGAATATTATTAATCTAAAGCTGTGGAACATGGCATCAATCATAAAATAGCTATGGGCTACATCTCTTAAGAAGGACACATTGTGGATAACATGGATACATTATTACTACATTAAGAACCAAGACCTATTAGCTATGGAACTACCTAAAACAACAGTGTGGTTACTCAGTAAAATACTGGGTTGTAGAGACACTGTAATGCAAGCATGTTTACTCCAAGAAGAACTCACTCCCAAGTTAGATATGTGTCAAAGTAGAGACAGATATCAGATTAAAAAGATATCTCGTATCCTTTTACCACAACTGCCTAGAGTCCTATAAAAGAACACTACATTACAACCACAAGTACATCCAACAAACTACTTTAATCTCTAGCTAGCAGTCCAGCAAAGACTTGCAACTGTGGAGAGACTACATAAATTTGGCATGCAAGTTCTAATGGAATGTGTGTTCGCAAATGATAATCTAGAGAGCTTCTCACATCTCTACTTTGATAGTGCTCATACCAAGAGATTATAAAGAGGGTTATTGACATGGTTGGGATTTACCAAACCTATAAGATACTGGGAATCAAAGTTCCTAGCCTAAAATCGATGTTTCAAATCTAACAGAACTGTCAAAATTGACATCCAAGGTCGTTTACCTATATTTTAGTCCCAAAACCCAATTCTTAACAACAAAAACTTCAAAACATAAAATTGGCCCAAAAATGTAAACAAATTGCTTGGTAATCAAACTAACAGCTCCAATAAGTCATAAATGACTTGGGGCAGCTATGAGAAAGATTTAAATGCTGAAATAGTGCAAAAATATAGAAAATGGCCTAGAGAGTCATTACAACAACTTTGTGACATGTGGATGTGTTAAAATGATAGGTCATCACACTCTCTCCCACCTGACTTTGTGATGAAAACACTGCATTCCTACTGCATAAACTCTCAAATCTTATCATTAAATAGCCACAACTCCTCATATCATTCCTATGTGGCTTTCCCCGATGATTTACCCTTCCAATATACGTGAAACATGGAAATGGCTTTTTTATTTTTATCTCTTTCAAAACTTATAGTGGTTTTCAAAAATGTCAGTTTATCCTTCTTGAGCCCCCCTATAAATTATATAGTCGAAAGTCATCCTTGATAATATCCATGAGGCATAGTCAATCTAGGCACTATGCAAGCTTTTTCTTATTCCATGACCACGAGACGTTGGAGGTAGGGATTAATAAAAGTATAATAGTATTTGAAGAACTCTTTCCCTAGAATAATATCAAAGATATTCGACGTTATAACAGTATAGTTTTCCAAACCTTTCTAGTTTACCAATTTGACACTAACACCATCATGAGTATTTTGTGTCTTGACATTCACGGTCTTAACGTGAGAGTTGGTTAGAATTCACTTTAACTCTAGTCTCTTTATTGTGGCCTCGATCACATAATTATGAGTTGTTTTATTGTCCACTAATACATGAGTGAGCTTATTATTGATGGTAAGGTCTACGTGTTGATTTCTATTTTATTTGAATTAGCTAGATGACTTTGTGATGGCTCCACATAGTCTAATACACCCAATTAAGTTATGGTCGAACTCTCTTCTTACGCCATCTCCTTTTTCTTACATGTCATATGTAACACCCCAAAAATTCAAACCAATATTAGAATCATTCTTCAAGTCAATACAAAACCAAACCTTATGTATTAGTAGTTTGATAAGTGAATTAGATAAGTTCACAAATAACTCCTAGCTTATAGACAAGTCAAAACATCCTGTAGTGATTAAATTCTTTTGAAGAATAAACTATAGTCAGTTTCAAATGAGCATAACATTTGGTATACTAAGAAATTTTGATCTCAATACCCACCAACAGACATATAATTGAATTAGCTTTCCAAATCCATTAATTTTGCCTTAATTTGATATCGGGGTGAAAAGTTATGGCCAAATTACTGAAGCATTGTCAAAGCTACCCAGTGATAACAACCTAATAACGACTCATTATCAGACATAACGGGTTATTAGGAAGGATTCTTTACCAGTGAATTAAATTTGGGTCCCTAACAACAATTTAACCACGACTCGTGGTCATACCTACAAGTCGTGGCCTAAATTATAAGGACTGCTTGAAGGAGTTTTCTAAAAAATTTTTATGGGGTATATTGGTAGTTTCCAACTCTTTTAACCCAAAATTACGCCATTTAAGTTATTCTAAGACTGGACATAAAGCCTAAAAAACTCTAAATCCCTCATTCTCAACACAACACACAAATTACTCAAGAAACATATGATTTTTCACTTCTCCAGAGCAAGAAATTAGGGTTCTTCATCTCCAAGTTCAAATCCTCAAAACTTTAATTCAAGAATCAAAAGTAATTAGGTATGTTGGCATTCAATAAGGATCTTCTTTAATCCTCATGCCTAAATTATAATTTTGTTCATAAATTTTATGATCATCTTAAACTAGAGTTTTACCCAATTGTTACTCTAAGCTTAAATTCAATTTCCCATGATATATTTGTCACTCATAAGCATGTTTTAATGATTATTCATGATTTCTTAGGCTCAAATTATATCATTCTAGTTATTCTCAAATCCATGCATGATTTACATGATATAAGAAAAGATTTCAAGCATATGATCAAGTTATGTGAAATTTATCAATTTCAAGGCTATTAAGCACTAATTATCATGATTTTTCAAATTTCAATTCATACTAGTTGACATACCATGTTTTCTCATGGATTTTAGTATTTTCACAGACATCAAATTTTGAACCCTTGGTATGTTGTATATTCATGATTTTAGACTCGTGCTATGAAAATTTCCTTTTTCTATTATGATCGACTTTTATTATCATGTTCAGTTGCATTAGCCAGAGATGGTGGGTTATGAATACTTACCTAAGATTTCATGCATGTATTAATTTACATATTTTGAGCACTTCAGATTATACATATGTTGCTATTTTTAAGAATGTTACTATTTTGAGCATATATATATATGTGTGTGTGTGTGTGTGTGTTCTTTCAGTGTTGTTCAGTTAGGAGTGGTACTTAGCACCAAGTGAACATAGGGATGACGGCTCCCCAGTCAATTAGGCAGAGACTATTAGTAACAGTCCTCAAGTTCCAAAACTATGTTGCCACCGTAGGTTATAAGGGGTCACCCATCAGTTGAGGAATGACATCCTAGCCCTTTAGGACCTCAGTTTAGTGGATCCATACCAGCTAGTGTTGGTACCCTTTGCTCCAACTGAGATTACAGGTTGAACACCAATTTGCTCCGATTGAGGTATGTCAATTATTATTAGCTCCCATAGTCCTCAGTTAATATTTCAATTCTGGATTATGGATTCCCTTGTAATCAGTTTATTCAGTACAATATTGATCAGTTATAAGTTTATTTACATGGTCATTACAACAATTCATATCCTATAGTTTCAGAACCAGCTTTCATACATGGCCCTCAGTTTAGTTTTACCTTATTTTTTAACGTTCTGAATCTGGTACCCAAAATGCTACACGGTGCTCATGACCCTGAAGGACCACAAGCTAACCCATGACTGATATTTATACCTGAACATTGCATAATATACTGTAAAATGCGGAACCATAAACTGAAAGGCCATAAGGTTCAACACTGAGATATAATATCTGATAAAAATATAACATTTGGGTGGGATATGAAATACCCAAAACAACTAAAATAAACTGTCTGAATATACTGTAGTCTGAAAAAACTCTAAATCATAACTGAACTGTATGAATAAGGAGTTGATAGGACTTGTTCCAACTAACTCCAACTAATAAATTAATTAATGAGATAATAAAGTAATGATCATGTCCTCAAAAGATGAGGACTCACTGCTAACTCAAATTTGCTGAGACTGGAATCTACTGATGCTCTGGAGCTCGTGTCTCTGAACCTATAGTATAAGACACCATAGCGCAAATGCGTCAGTACTTTGAATATACTGGTATGCATGTGAGGTAGGCTGAATGCATGGGGTTTATATACATAAAAAATACTGACTAACTGACTAATATGAATGTGAGAATGCATGCATAAACACATAGTAACTATAACTGAGATCATGATAACATAAATTTACTGATAACTAACATGACTGGTAACGGAGTTTAAATAACTGATATAACTGATAACATGAGTGACTGTATCTGACAGCCCTAAATTTGATGGAACTAGCTTAGTTTCGTACTGTTCTGAGTTGACTATATCTGACAGTCCTGAATTCTATAGAACTATATGAGTTCTATTATTGAGACTGAATGACTGTATCTGAAAGTCTTGATTTCTGTAGCTGAAACTATGGGAAGTAGTTATCTAACCGACATGCCCCAAATAACACATTATAGATAAGTTGGGGTCCAATCTATAACCCCAATTAGAAAGGTGTCAATACCGTGCCACTATTAAGGATAAGCTGTGAGTGACTCTCATCTGACAGTGTCCCCAAAAAAGAATGGTGGGGCCCTCATCTGACTGTGCTTATCCACTTCACAACCCTTATCTGACAGTGTTGATATCTCAATCTATGCTGGCTACATAGTTCTGGAATGCAAGGATGACTTCTAAGAATCACACCCTCATCTGACAGTATGTGTTCCCATTCTTGGGTTCACTCGATGCTAATTTCTACTCACATCTGAATAGATGCTGTACATGAATTACTGAACTGAATTAAATTGAGTTAGCTGAATTTCATTGACTGATGGAATATTACTGAGATTTCTGTATTACTGAGCTTTCTAAGATTACTGGGATTTCTGAGTTTTTATTGAGTTTTTCCTGAGTCACATGACTAATTGAATTCTACTGAACATGGCTTGACTAAGGATATTGTGAAAACATGATTCTGGCTCTAGGCACACAACTAAATTGTTGAGTACAAGTACCCCTAGGACTCGATGGAAAGAAACTGACAAAGCATGATTTTTTTGAATACATGACCAACATCACAATCCATAATTCATTTATTGAGGCATTTCATCAAACATGTGATATGCATAAACTTGTACATACATGGGGATTGCATAATATCATACTACTTGAGCACTTTTCCTTTACATAGGCATTTAATCAATACACATGGTAAGCATAGTATATGTAGACTACATTATAGAATAAATAAACATCATGATTCAACTCTAATTTCATCTTCCAAAGGTTTAATCATAGGTTCACATGAATCTACACCTATACTAATCAATTCCACATAAAATTGATCACCCAACATGGATTAGAATTCAATTGGTCATTATCAATGAGAACAAAAACAAACCAACATGAAATTCATAAAGAAATCCATATACTTGAATTTTGAAAAGAGATTCTTGAGCTTCATGGACGAAAGAAGTCCGTGAATGAATACTATACATACCTGGTAGTAAGCTTCTTAAAGTTCTTGAACTTGAAGAATTTGAATCTCGTAGTTCTTGAAGAAGATTTGGATTTTGTTGCTTAAGGATTGCTCTTAGGGAGAAAACCCTAATTTTAATGTTGTGGAAGAATAATGAATTTAGGAGCCTTGGTCGGATATTACTAGGTATATAAACGGGTGGTAAAAAGACAAAAAAGTCCTTTTAAAAATGACTTAAAATTCTCTAAATGGGACCTGCGATGGCTCGTACAATGGTCTGTCATTGGCTCGACGGTCCATCATTTTGACCATCGTACGTGGACCAGGAAAAGGACTCACTGCCTAAGTAGCGATGGTTTGGGCGACGGTCCATCGCAGGTTCAACGGTATGTCAACCTGTCCATCGCACCTTATCTAGAAGGTTGCCTCACTACCTTGGCTGCAACAGTCAAGGCGATGGTTCGTCAACCTGGCCGTCACACCTGGGCGATTCTGACAGCTCTCGATAAAACGTCCATAACTTTTTGCTCTGATATCGGATTTAGATAAAATTGGTATCATTGGAAAGATAATTAAATTTTTCTAAAAGAGTGAAAATCTTAAAAAATCCACGAGTACAAAAGTTGATTCATCTTTCAAATAAAGCTTCTAATATTTTTGGGACAATTTCAAGCTAGGAAAAAGTATGGGGTATTATAATTTTATACTATTAATTTTCACACTATCACATCTTTTATGTACATCCATGTTTTAAATGCATATTTTAGCGAATGCTTTATGTCCTCAGTTTCAAAGCATGTTTTAAGTATTTTCATGACTAGTGCATATATCACATACTCAGTACATTCCAAAGTACCGATGGCATATCTCTTCTGCCTATATTTTTATGTGATGTAGATTTAGGTGCTTACTCTCAGGATCATAGTCAAGAAGATCACAATATTCAACCAGTAGGTGATAAGTTCTCTTAATTTGAGGACTCAAGTCAGTTGTATTTCTTACATTTTATTTTCTTATTTGTATGTATTGATTAAGGATAGTTGGAGATCATGTCCCGATAACCTATAGTAAGTATTAGTGGAGGCTTCATAGATAGTCAGTCAAAGTTATTGTATGTAATTCAAGTTCTTTCTTTAGATTTCAGTATTGTAAATTTTTACATTATCATATTAAAACAACTTATCTCATGATTATGCTTCAGCTCAGTTAATTTAACTTGTGTCTTTATTTTAATTAGTTGCTCACGAATTATGTCAGTACATGGATTAGCTTGGGATCACTTGTTGTTTAAAGCACCGTGTTATGACTAGGGGGTAGTCTCGGGTCATGACAAACTTAGTATAAAATCATAAGGTTCAAGTGTCCTAGGGTGTTTACGAAGTCATGCCTATTAGAGTATTGCAAAATGGAACAGAGACGTGTGTACTTTTCTTTGAGAGGCTACAGGGCATTTAAGAAATGTCTCCCTTCTTTCATATCTTAAATCGTGCAGTAGAGATGTTCTCTCAAAAACTTATACATATTCTTACATTGCTTCATACATGCCAACTCTGTCTTATTTTTGAAGTAATAGAAATAGTCAAGCTTAAATTCCTACTGAAAGTGTTTTCACAGACAGTTATGAGATTGCACGCGAGCTTAATAGGATCCCATCAGTGCCTTTAAGTTCCAAAGTCTGAAAGAGTTTGTTCTTATTTATGAAAATTGTGTGCTTAGAAAAAGTCAAAAGTGTCCTCAGATCCCTTCTCAGAATCCTATGGTCGCATTACCTAGAGTTAAAAGAATGAACTTGGAAGTTTAGCAGTAGTAAAGTGGGGGTAGTGTTTATTTAAATGTAGTAAATTATGTATCCATAAAGCCAGAAAGGTGTTGTGTACATTATTTAATAGCATTTTAAGAGAGATTTACAAATTAAGGGGATTTAGAGTATGTTAATGTTGTAGTCAAGATAGAGATTAGGTAGTGACCACAATATTAGAGAAACTTGTTAAGGTTGAGTATGTTCTTAAAATTTTGAGTGGGTTAGTGTTTCATAATTCTTAGTATATTTCATTATTTTATCCAGTAGTAGTAAGTTAGTATAGTTTATTAAAAGTGTGGGATATCCATGTTAAGTGTTAAAATCTAAGTTTGAATTGTGGATGATTAAGCTAATAGAAAGAAGAGTTTGAAATTCTAGAAGGAAAAAAGTGTAAACTCTGGGTATTGTGATAATTCAGAAGGTTTGAAGTTATAAGCACTTAAGTTATTGTGAAGACTACTAAGGCTATAGAAAGTTAAGAATATTATCTCAAAAGAAAGTACTAGCAGTGGGTTTTACACTTTTAGGTATAATATTTCAGGAGGAGTTTAGTATTTGTGTGTACCGTTATATCCACAAACTTAGAATAGTGGCTTAGATCTAAGGAGGAGATGATAGAATAAGGAACCAAGTCAGGTTTTCAGATTCTAGTAGTGATGCTAGTGAGTTCTAGAACAATAGTATGGGAGAAAGATACCCGACCTATTCTTATCTCAGTACAAATTTTTGTACTTTAGTCATTACAACATCTACTCATGCCTTACAAGTTAACTCTATGATCATAACTCATATTTATGCACTTTATATAGAATCATATACACTCCTAATTCCTAGTCTAAAGAGTGCTAGTTCACTCAGAAGTACGACTCATATTCCATGAATTTATAAACTCCAAACTCAGGTCATGTAGCCCATGACTCATGTACTCATATTTTACAGTATGCTTAGTTCCTAGAACTCACATTACACCCTTAATGACCAGTGAAAATTCATATTATGGCATGTATGTCCTCAGTTTAGATCCCTTTAATGAATCCATGACTTTGATACTCTCTTTCTCATGTCTCAGTTAAGTGTCAAAGTATTATATAGTATTCTTACATGCTTCAGGTCCTCATGTTCTAACCTTTCGGTGACCTCTCCTTATGTAAAGATAGTGGTGATGAAAATGGATAAATAATAGTTTAGATGGGAGAGAGTAAATATTCCTTATTAGGGAAATATTGTTATATGCTTGTTTTATCTAAGGCTATAAGTGTTAAGGAAAATTCATGCAAAGCTTTTGGTATATGTCATAGTTATTTAAGAATTCTAGGTGTATTGATAGAGGTATTAGATAATATGGGAAACTCTTAGGTAGGTTGGTTTCCTAGAAGTTCATATGTGGTTATAATGATAGGCATGAATTTTATGTTGGTATATAGTAGATAAATGCATTAAACTCTAGTAAATTCCTAGTAAGAGGTAGAGTTAGTTGTTAAAGTTGTAAGAAGTATTATTCTTGAGATGAGAGCTCTGAAAAAATATAGGATAATGAATCTGTGGTTTAGACTAGTATTATGGTGTTATGTGTAGTACCTTGTGACTTTGAGTTAGGCTTGAACATGGTGAGAAATTTAGTTCAACTCAGACTTTGGTAGAAAGAGTTATCAATACACATATGAAGATTATAAGTGGCATCAAATGAAGTATAGTATTTAAGAGGAAAAGTATAGTTGAGGGAGTATTTGAGAATTGTGGCTAAGCTTGAAAGTTAGCAGTTGCATTGCCAAAGACATAGTAATTCTATCCTAGCTTATGTTTTATATGTCTATATTCCATGTTATAGAGTTGTAGTCATGTTGTGATTCCTTATCAAGATATCTCACTTAAATCATACCCAAAATTCTTTGCTTCCTAATGTTATTAGAACCTCAGATAAGGAGTGTTGAAGGTAACAAATATTCCTTTCCCAGAGACTCTAAGAAATTTCATGTTATTAGATATCATTTTAAAGTTCTAAATATCTATTTTTGCCAGGAATACTTTAGTTGAGTTAGAAACTTTCAGTATGAGTCAGTCTGTATAGCCAACAATTCAATTTAGCAACCAGATAGATAAGCTCCTATAGTTTTTCATCTTTTCATCTAGTCTTACTATCCGAAGTTTCATGAATATGCCTATTTCATGAGCTAATTTATTTACATCCATGCTAACTGTGACTTTATTTAAGTCCTTACTCCAATTTTAAATCAGTACCAACCATAAAAGATATCTAGATTCAGAAATTAGTATTATGTTAGTTATCCAACTTCAGGATTCGGCCAGAGAGTACTAGTGAGTTCCCAAATTTTCAATTGGTCAAAGTTTAATTTGGAAATTTTAATCATCATGTCCTTATTAATCTCTTATAATTCTATGTCTGGGATTACAACTCTTTTTCTATTCTTTCACCTAAGTCAGTCTTCATTCGAGGACGAATGATTTCAATGGAGAGATATTTTAAAACCCCAAGAATTTGAGCCAATATTAGATTCATCCTTCAATTCTATAAAATATCAAACCTCATGTTTTGGTAGTTTGATAAGTTACTTAAACATATATTAAGGTCGCAAATAGCTCCTAGCTTATAGACAAGTCAAAACATCTCTTAGCGATTAAATTCTTGTAAAGAATATAAATATAGTCATCTTCAAATGAGTATAAATTTGGTGTATTAAGAAATTTTGATCTCAAGATCCACCAATAGATAGTAATTGAATTATATTTTCAACACTATCAATTTCGTATTAATCCGATATTGGGGTGAAAAGTTATGGCCAAATTACTGAAGCATTGTCAAAGCTGCCCAGTAATAACAACCCTGATTACGAATCATTACCAGTCATAATAGGTCGTTAGGAGGGAGTCGTTACCAAGGAAGTAGGGGCCGAATTTGGGTCCCTAACCATGACTCGTGGCCAGACCCTACGAGTCATGGCCTAAGTTGTTGGGACTGCTTCCAAGATTTTTCTAGATAGTTTTAAGGGATTTTTTGGTCTTTTCCCACTCTTTTAATCACAGAACTTCATCGTTTAAGCTATTTTAAGGCTAACTATAAACCCAAACAACTTCAAATCCCTCATTCTTAACACAACACACGAATTACTCAAGAAACATGCAATTTTTCACTTCTTCAAAGCAAGAAATTAGGGTTCTTTATCTCCAAGTTCAAATCCCTCATAAGCATATTTTAATGATTATTCATGGTTTCTTAGTCTCATATTAAATCGTTCATGTTATTCTCAAATCCATGCATGATTTACATGATATTAGTTAAGATTTCAAGCATATGATCAAGCTATATGAGATTTATTAGTTTCAAGGCTATTAAACACTATTTATCATAATTTTTTGGATTTCAATCCATACTAAGTGACACACCATATTTTCCCAAGAAATTTTGTATTTTCACAGATATAGAATTTTGAACCCTCAGTATGTTAGTAAATCCATGATTTTGGACTTGTGCTATGAAATTTTCCTTTTTTTGTATCATGATTAGCTTTTAATTTTATAATGTTCAGTTACAATAGTCAGAGCTGGTGGGTTATGAACACCCGATACCTAAGATTTCATACATGTATCAGTTGACATATCTTGAGCACTTCAGAGTATACATGTATTGCTATTTTTAAGAATTACTATATTGAGCATATATATATATATATATATATATATCAGTTTTCAAAGTTGTTCAGTTGGAAGTGGTACTTAGCACCAAGTGAAGGGTTGGCGACTCCCCCGTCAGTTAGGCAGAGACCGTTATTAGCAATTCCTAAGTTCTAGAACTACGTTGCCACCATATGTTAAAAGAGGTGACCCGTCAGTTGAGGTATGACACTCTAGTCCTTTGGGACCTTAATTTAGTAGATACACGTCAGCCAGTATTGGTACCCTTGGCAAGGTACTAGCACCCTTCGAACTGAGATTACAGGTTAGGCATGGATTTGCTCAGATTGGGATGTGTTGGTTATTGTTAGCTCCCACAGTCCTTAGTTTATGTTTCAGTTCCAAATTATGCATGACCTTGTAATTAGTTTATTTAGTACAATATTTTTCAGTTACAAGTTTATTTACATGGCCATTACATCAATTCACATACTATAGTTTCAAAACCAGTTTTTATACATGACCCTCAATTTAGATTTACCTTCTTTTATACTATTATTTTTCACACTATCACATCTTTTACGTACAACCATGTTTTAAATGCATATTTCAGCAAATAGTTTATGTCTTCAGTTTCAAAACATGTTTTAAGTATTTTCATGATTATTGCATATCTCACATACTCAATACATTCCAAAGTACTGATCGGATACCTCTTTTACCTATATTTTTCATATGATGTAGATTCATGTACTTACTCTCAGGATCAGGACAATCACAATATTCAGCCACCAGGTGATGAGTTCTCTTATTTTGAGGACTTAAGTCAATTGCAGTTCTTATATTTTATTTTCCTATTTGTATGTATTGATTAGGGATAGTTAGGGGTCATGTCTCGACTACCTATAGTCAGTATTAATAGAGGCTTCATATATAGTCAGTATTAATAGAGGCTTCATATATAGTCAGTTAGAGTTATTGTATGTAATTCAAGTTCCTCCTTTAGATTTTAGTGTTGTAAACTTTTTACAGTACTTATCTCAGGATTATGATTCCGCTCAGCTAATTTAGCTTTTGTATTTGTTTTAATCAGTTGTTCAAGCATTATGTCAGTACATAGGTTAGCTTAGGATTACTTGTTGTTCTAAGCACCGTGTTACGTCTAGGGGGTAGTCTCAGATCATGACACCATAATACCTAGACTTTAAGTCAGGACAATTCTTAAAGTTATGTCGCCCATTGCATATGTAACATCTCTCTTTCTCGACTTGTGCTTTCTTTTCAGCATAGGTATGAAAATCACTTAACTTCTTGCTATCAAACTGGTGAATCATCGACCTTGCAACTCCTACTTAGCCTAATTTTATAACTCGACCATGAAGTAAAACAACAAGTCATCGTTAGTGGTTAAATCATAAGGGTGGTGAACTCCTTGAGAAGTTGAACTCGAAGGGATTCGACCAATATTGGTGTTGAACTCGATGATGAAGCCAAGATATTTGCACCACCTTATCTACTTGAACACCCTTAATTTATGTCTTTCCCCATACAAGACATTATTTAAGAAGAATTGATATTTGAACTCAGCCTTAAACTGATCCATGTGTTAATAATGCATGTACCTCTCTCAACATTAACTATTTTCTTTCTCCACCACATCATGACAGTCTCGAATAAATACAACGTAATAGTGTTGATATTTGCTCGTCATCCCTTACTTTTCCTTGCTTAAAATAGTTCTTCAAGTACTAAAGAAAGTTCTCAACCTCTTGTACATCATGAACTCCTTTGAACATCAGTGGCTTGAGAGCCTCGATCTTAGTCTCCATCGTCACAACAATATTTCTACCTGCTTTAGCTGTGGCATCATTGACCTGTTCCTCATCTTCATGGCATTAATAGTGCTCAATGCCTCTATGAGTCTACACTCTAAGGTAGTGATGGTTTGTCACAGCTCTACCTTGGCCTATTTACGCCCCTTTAAGTCATTTTAAATACTCTCTATCTCTTCAAGAGTATGTCCTTCAAGAATGATAAGAGTACCCTCCACTTTCCCCAAATATTTTCCAAAGATGTCGGTAGACTCCATTCCTGCATTAACCTTCATGACCCATTCCTTACCGAGCGAGACGTCCTCAGGTAGGACCTTCACTTTATCCTCGCTCCCCTCTACGGTAGATAGTTTCTTGGATGTAAGCCCTTCACTTGACACAACCTCGGGTAGCACCTCTTGGCCCTTGTTGGTGGCATTATTCTTCCTGTTATGGACCTTCTTACCAACGACATCCTGGGTTATGTTGGATAGGGTATTAGAAGCATTTAATTCTCCATCGTTTGTCATTCTTTTAGTTATGACCTTGTTCTGATACCTCGTTGTCACAGACTTAAACTTTAACTAAGCATGCGTGCGACAATTGACAATTTGCTCAATTTTTTGCATCACTTGCTCACGTTTTTGCTATGCCTAGTCAGCCTATGACATTAGAAATTGCTAAGAGAATGAAAGAAAGAACATAACAGAATTGTTAGGAAGATTTGTATTAGAGAGAACTTGGAAGATTTGCTTGATGATATTACAAATGAATGTCCCACTATTTCTACTACTCATCTAAAGGCTAAAGTCTAAATAATAATTGCTACAAAAATCACTTATATATTTATAATTAGATCCCTTCTCTAGAACTTCTACATGCCTAGAATATTTCATTGCAATTCTGTAGTCTTTCATAAAAAATCTCTATATTTCTCTGAAATGTTCCACCTTAGGACTAATTTTCTTTCCAGATAAGCCTTTTATATGTACAAGTACAACTTTATGTTGTGTGGCACTTACGTAGCGTGATGATATGACGGGCCATCACAAATATTTGCATAAATAATTTTAAGGGAAACTTACATAAATCCCTAAATGTTTAAGTGTTATTACATTTCATCCCAACTACTTGGGTAATTACATCATATACCTTTTTTTAAATTGTGATACATCTATTATAACATGATATATATAAAAAGTGATACATTTAAAAATGACTAGATATTTATTTTAGAAAGTAACAAATTTTGTTTTATTATGTAGAGCAAATCACACTCAATCAGTTATAAGATGGATTTCTTATATACCAAAAATCCACAATTCCCCTCGACTAAATTTCAAATTTGAAGTATCACCCATCACTGAAAATTCAAATTTGAAATTTTACTGGAATTGATGCGAATGGGACACTTTTGGTGGGCTATTGGTGACGCCGGTGGGGTGGTTTTTTTGGTAGGCTATTATGGGGGTTTCCGGTGGTGAGTGGATCATTTTTTAGTGGACCGACGCTGGTTCACCAGAATAATGAACTCCGGTGATGGGGATGACTACTCCATTCTACTCCAATGTGAACAAAATGTATCACCCATTAATAGCATATGAATTATCCAATAATTGATGATGCCGGTGGGCTATTGGTGACACCAGTGGGGTTGTTTTTTTGGTAGGCTATTAAGGGGTTTTCCGGTGGTGAGTGGGTCATTCTTTAGTGGACCGGCGCTGGTTCACTGGAACAGTGATCTCTAGTGATGGGATAACTACTCTGTTCTCCTTAGTGTGAACAAAATGTATCACCTATTAATAGCATATGAATCACTCAATAATTGAAATAATAATTATATCTACCATATGAATCACCATAATACCATATGTATCACCCATTAATATCATATGTATCACCCATTAAAACCATACAAACTGTATCTATCGTATGAATCACCATAATACCCATATAATGATATCATATTTATAATTCATATGAATCACTATTAAAGAATAAACATGTATGAATAACTAAATAAATTTATATATGTATCAATCGATTTAAAAAAAAAATTGGGAGAGCTTTTATGAGAGGAAATTGTGGAAAAAAATAGCCTCATGCGTTAATGGAGGAGAGAAAATCTAGAAGCAAGATGTTTTAATTGATTTATAATTTGAGAGAGATTTTAGGGAAGGTAATATTTGAAAAAAAAAAAAAATACTCCCTCCATTTCATAATAAATAAATTATTGGATTTTGGCACACAGATTAAGAAAAAAACATTAAAGACATAAATTTAACACAACTTTCTATTTCTACCCTAAAAAAATAAAAAGTTGACCTTGTAATACCTTTCAAAAGTTAATTGGTTGTCAAATCATAAAGGCAAATTTGCAAAAAAATTCAATGATTCACTTATTTTGAAACACCAATAAATACCACAACAAATCACTTATTCCGAAATAGAGGGAGTATCTTGCATGAGTTAATGGTGGAGTAAAAATCAAATGTGAGTTTTGTTGATTGTATCAAGAGTAAAGTTGAAAATCAAAATTTAATATACATTTTTAAAAAATAAAAAATATTGAATACTATATTCTCTTAAGTTTAAATTTTGTGTAAGTTATCCTAAGGCCAAAGGCATCGATAGGTACTCAAACTTGTTACCAAAATTTACTTAGACCCCTAAACTATGGTTTATACCTATCAAGCCCCTAAACCCCCCAAATTTTGTTCCAATTGGGCATTTTTTGCCTACATGACACTTCACGTGTTGTTTAGTCACGGGTGGCGCGTGACTCGTGAAAAAGTTGTCTATGTGGCAAAAGTTAACGTTATTTAACGTATACTCTTGCAATCCCCTTTAATTTTCCTCTATTTTTAACCTAATTTCCTCTTCTTCTTTCTTCATTCTCTCCTCCATAGCTGATTTCCCTCTCAACTTCTCTTATCTCACTATCAAATTTATCTCATAATTTTCTTAAATCAATTTTTTCTCTCATTTTTATGAGAATGTCGAAAAATTTTGTTAACATTGAGGTTTCCGATTTGTGTTATTGTTTCGATTCTTGTCCATTAAGAACTTCAAGGACTCCATCAAATCCTGATCGTAGATTTTTTGGATGTAAAGTTCCAAAGGTTTGTAGCATTTTCACAGGTTTTAATTTTATTTTTTTGGTGATTTTTTTATTATTCTACGTTTTTTGCATTTTAGGAAAATGGTGGATGTGGGTACTTTAGATGGATTGATCCAAAACCTTTAATTTTTGTGCATCAATATCCTGAGGTAGAATCGAGCTTAATGATAAAGTGCAAAGATGGTAAAAATCTATGTGATCGATTGAAGCAATAGCTCAAAGACGCTGAACAAGAAAGGGACACTTTGTGTGAGAAATTGAAAGATAGTGAAGAGAAGTTGATTGCATTGAGGTAAAAACTCAAAAAAGTTAAACTTGAAAGGGAATGTGCTATGCTCAAATTGAATAGACTTGTTCTAGTTCTTCTCATTGTTTTTATTGTAAAGTGGTTCTTTAATATGGTGTAATGGTTAGTTTGTTGTAGTTGTTTGGTTAGTTTAGTTCATAATGGATTTGTAATAGTTAGTTTGTAGTAGTAGTATTAGTTTCTTGTAGTTGTTTGGTTAGTTTGTAGTAGTAGTAGTAGTTTGTTGTAGTTGTTTGGTTAGTTTGTAGTAGTAGTAGTAGTTTGTTGTAGTTGTTTGGTTAGTTTGTAGTAGGAGTAGTTTGTAGTAGTAGTTTGTTGTAGTTGTTTGGTTAGTTTGTAGTAGTAGTAGTTTGTAGTAGTAGTTTGTAGTGGTTGTTTGAATGAATTGACATGTTTTGTATGACAATCTCATTGCCAATTGGCTACTTTGTGTCTAGTTGTGCAGCTACTTAAGTTAACATATAGCCTATTTGTAACTACTGAAGGTATTAATAAAAATGAACTATATTAGAAGTAGCACATCATATTAAAATTGCTCAAGATTGAACTAAAAGTGCAAGCAGCTGGATATCATATTAATACAACTCAAAATTGAGCTAAAAACTGCATACTGTAAACAAGGTGTTCAAAAAAAGCTCAACATTGAGCATAATAGTGTTCTACTGCAGCATACACCAAAATCATTAACTGCTGCCTAAGAAAAAGTTATTCAAAAACTAGTAACACAATTTGTTCAAAGTCATTAACCTTCATTACAATACAAATCATTTCTAAATGAACTACTTCTTTGAAGATCCAATTGATGAAGAAAACTTGGCTGCATCCACTTTTTTTTCTCTTATTTGCTTTCATTTATTGCAATTGTATGCTGGTGACTGCATCTTTTCCATTACACTTTAGGCCACTAAGTTTAAAACCAATATCTATATTGGGTGGTGAAGCACTCTTTAAATTTATACCTCCATAAATAACCCTCTCACTTGATGTACCAGGCTGCAAAATTAGACATAATTGTAAGACAATGAACATTGAAAGCTTGAATGAAAACATTATTATAGGTAAATAATGAGACAGAGAGAAATACATTGTACACTTGTGTTCCAGTTGCTGGATCAGAGTAAACACCAAAACCAGTTACAGGCCTGTTGTATCCAGTAACAGCAGGAAATGAGGTAGCATTGTATGGCCTCTTGTTTGTTGGCAAAGGTGGTACATGACTTGAAAAATCATTTCTTCCACTTTCAAATGGGGTCTCTCTAGCATTGGCTATTTTTCTTGCCAATCCTCTACCAATCCCTCCTTGACCTCTACCAGAACCACCTTCCTTCTCAGCACCATATTGACCCCTACCAGAACTACATTTACCTCTACCAGCAGCACTTTTACCTCTACTAGCAGCACCTTGACCTCTACCAGCAACACTTGACACCTTTCTTTGAGGTGTTCTTGGCACAGCTGCTGTGTCAGCACAAATAGATCCTGATTGACTGTATTGTATAGTTGCATATGTATGAAAGGTGGAGCATGACTGTGAATAAATGCAACATAATATTTTTAACGGTTTTCAATAATAATATTAAGCAGAAGAAGAATATTAAGGCAGCAGAACATATATAACATACTCTTGTTATCTGACTTTGAGTGTAGGTATCTCTTGTCATTGCACTGGTGTCACCACAAATAGAACTTGATTGTGGTGGTGGTGGATTCCATGAAGCTGCAGGATGAGTGCTAGGTTGATACTATTACTGCCCCCTATACCATTCTAACATACAAACAACAATATGAAAAGTTAAGAAATATGTTAACTTTACAAAGTATTATGAAATTCATTTAAGGCTTACCATTTTGGTGCACATAGTCTTATTATGGCCAACTTGCTTTCACCTTGAACAGGTGATCTTGACACCTTTTTTTGTGAGTTTGCCCCACTTTTTTGGCTCATCCTTGCTCTTCCATTTGTTCTTGCTAAGTCCGCCTGGCATCTTTCTTGGTTTTGGAGGTTCAATTGATGGGTTTGTGGTTTCCGACCACATTCTCATATTGGTAATTGGTTGCATGAAATGGCTATAAAACTTAAGAAAGGTTTCTTTACTATACCAGTGATCTACATGCTGATCAGGATCTTCATTCAAGTAACAATAAGCATAAATGGCATGAGGACAAGGAATACCTCTTAACATCCATAACCTACAATCACAATACTTCTTTTCCAAGTGAACAACAAATGTATAACCCCCATCCCCAATTTCAAAACCATAACTCTATTCCATAGTACTCTACACCTATTTGAATATTCCTTATTAGCTTTTAAAATAGTTCTTGCCATAGGTGCAATGTTTGAAATCCATGTTTCTGCAAATTTGATCATATCTACATGTTTATTCATCATTTTATGCTTGATATCCTCTAACATTGTGATTATGGATTTATGTCTAGCAACTAAGATCCAAGAATTGAAAGTCTCACACATGTTATTTTCTACAACATCACATTTGGAATATGTTTTGAAATATGCCCTACACCAAGAAGTAGGAAGATTAACTAACATGTCCTCAGTTATTTCTTTCTTACCTAGCTTTGACATTGCTTGCATCTCCTCTCTAAACTTTACTTCAAAGCTTGCTTTTGCACATCTCCAAAACTACTTCCTTCTCTCTTCTCATCTCCAGTGCACATGCCAATTGCTCCAAATATGTCTAGCACACATTCTTCTCTCAGCATTTGGTAACAAATCTATCAAAACAGGAACAAGAACCTTTAATAAGTATTAAGTATTATTAAAATAGGAATATTATTGGAAAATAAAGTCAAGTAATGAGAAAAATAATTAAGTAATGGTACCTTTTGTTGGTCTGACATTATAGTCAAGCCTTCACCAGTTCCCAGATTTAGATCACCAATCAGATGCCTTATGAACCAGTCCCAGCTATGTTTTGTTTCAGTATCCACAACTGCTCATACAATAGGATACATTTGGTTGTTGCCATTTTCCCCACAACAACCGATAATTCACCCTTACAAGCTTCTTTTAGAAAACATTCATCAAAACCAATAATTTTCCTACACCCATCTAACCATCTTTGCTTGAAGGCATGAAAGCACATATAGAAATAAACAAAGAGGTTCTTCCCTGGTTCAGTTTCTTTGTCAATTTTTATCCAACAAGAACTTCCAGGATTTGTTGTCTTAATTATATCTGCATAGTCACATAATCTAGCAAATTCCAGCTTCCAATCTCCCATATTCTCCCTCATAACAATCTGTTTAGCCCTAAAACAAATAGTTTTACCTACATAAAAACCCAACACCTTTCTTACCAAATCCTGAATTTCCCAAATCCTAATGTATAGTTGAGAAACAATTCTCTCCTTTAACTTTCTAGCAACTAGCTTTAAATCACACATCTTGTTCTTATTTAGAAGTATACACTTGTGAATAGGGTTATAGTTCTTCACAATAAAATCACTTGAATCCCTATCAGTAGAAGCAAACAACAACCAGTTGCAATTAGTTGCAATGTACTTCACCCTTATTCTATTTTTTTATTAGGTTTTAACTTCAATTGCCTTCTATGCTCTACAGCATAATCTGCAACAGCTTTTCTAAACTATTTTACGCCCTCAAAAATTATTCCAAGCTCAAACACAGAAAACTCACAATTTTCATCATACCTAGTTTTCTTGCTTCTCCTTCTTCTAGGTAGATCTACTCCTCTAACAGCATCTACATCTATATTTTCACTATCTTCACTCCAGCAATCAGAACTATCAAGATAATCCTCATCTCCACCTAACTTTCTAGAATATTTGGTAGCCTTATTTTTACCAATATCCCCAAAGCCTCTATCTACACAACCAGCAACTCTCACAGGTACTTCTTCAGTTTCAACAACCTTTTTTTTGTTTTTGGATTTCTTTTTTTCTTGTTGGCTTTGTTTTTCCTTCTTGCTTGTCTAAAAGCCCTCAACTTCCCATCAACATCTGAGCCTTCTTCTGAAGGAATATCTCCAAGATCTAAATCACTACTCAAGTAATCTGATAACTCACTTGCTAGCCTATTAACATCTTCTACATGAATATCTTCTACATCAGCCTCATCACCTCCTTCTATACCAACATCTTCTAGGTTAACATCTTTTACATGGATATCTTCTATATTAGCCTCATCACCTTCTTGTACACCAACGTCTTCCATATAACCCTCCCTCTCTTTGCCTAAGTTAACATTCTCTATCTCAACATCTTCTAGGTTAAAATCTTCTAGATTAGCCTCTCTCTCTTTCTCTACTCTAACAGATTCCCTCTCTATGTTAGCACTATCATCAACACCAACACTTTCTCTTTCTAGGTCTGCACACTCAATAATATTAGGTGCAGGCAAAAAAACAGTGGGACTATAAAGGTCAAGAATTAGTTTATCTAAAACATGATAGACATAAAAATCAATAGAGTCCTCATGTTTTAAGTCTTTAACTAGTTTAACGAGATGTTTGTCACTCTTAACCAAGTTGAACTGCTTAGTTATGCATCTTGATAATAAAACTCCCTAACAGTGTCATACCGTAATTTTTTAGTATAAAATAACAATTCCAGCATGGAAAAGTGATCCTTGTCAATATACCTTAGCTCTGGCACACAACTTGCAACATATGTAGCGACACCCTTGTTGAAAAAAGATCCCCCATGGTGAAATTTTGTGAATATTATCTCCATTTGTTACGTCACTTGCAACAAAAGGGTAAGAATTCAAAGTTAGTTTACGGAATATACCCAAAGTACACACCAATAAGCTAAAAGCTACAACTTTTAATGCATGTTAAGAAAGAGACGGAATATTCCAAAATCACAGCCCTAAGTGAAATTTCAAAACCCTAAAAACTGAAATATGCTAAAATTCAACAAAATTAACAAATATAAATCATAATAACACTTACACAAGAAAGATTTGCGGAAAAACCCCCAAATTTCTCCTTCAATTGAGTGAAATTTTGGTTAAATTAGGGTTAATTTAGGGTTATCTTAGAGAGAGAGTTAACGGGGAGAGAGAAAGAACCGTTCAAATGATTTTTTTTCATTCAAAATGTAATAAGTATATGTGGATTTAATTTATCCACGTGGAGAGTTTTATGTGGATAACTTTCCACATCAGCGGCGTTTGGAGACACGCGCAAACAAACTGATGAGAACAGGGAAAAAATGCCCAATTGGAATAAAATTTAAGGGATTTAGAAGCCTAATAGGTATAAGTCATACTTTAGCTTAGGGGTGTAAGTAAATTTTGACAACAAATTTGAACGTGTACCGATGCTTTGGCCTTATCCTAATTTTAAACCCGTACCAACGAGCCCGAAGTATAATTGGAATATGGTGAATCATTTCAAAGGGGCATAGGGAGGTCGCCCGAAGTATAATTGGAATATGGTGAATCATTTCAAAGGGGCATAGGGAGGTCTGTGTGAGAGAAATTCCTGGTGCAGTCTCTGCAGTCAGCTAAGTGTCACATACAACATACTGTAGTAGACTAGAGTATGTAGAATAAGGGGAGCCTCAAAAGAGGAAAAGAAAAGGTAACGAACTACTGATTTACACTTCACCCTTTTGACAGCTCAAATCCACTTTCCTAATCCAAACAAAATACCATCACATTATCTCTCATTTTTCCCAACTTTCAGTTACCTTTTTCAGCCCATTGTATTCATCATTCAAGATCTGCCTTCTTCAATAATTGTGAATTTGTTTTTTGATAGGTTGAGTAAAGATGCTGAAACCTGGAAACAAGTGAAAAAGTTGGAAAGTTGGTTTCTTGGGTTTTGCTTATTATGCTTTCCAAACCTTAAAGTTTGGAATTTTTTTCTTTTTTTTTTTTGGTAGATACATGTCTAATGTTGTTTCAAGAATCCAAAGGTTGGTGGCACTTTACTGATTGGCAAGTGGATGGCAGTAGACATGAATCTTACAAGTCTTTATGAAATAATGGTGCATTTAGTTGATGAGTATTCCTAATGGTTAGAACTTTTTTTATGTTTAGTTTGATGTTGGTAATGGTGAAAATGAATATTTAGTTCTTGGGGAGCTCTGAAATCGAAAAAGAAATATGTTTTCTAGTGCTTGAGGCTGAGGGATAAACGCCGTTTCGTTTTGGTAATTGGTTGTTTCCATATCAAGATTCTTGATTTTAGGACCTCTTCCCCTTTTGATATTATCAAGAAAATGTTGTGTTCTTATTTTTGATAGAAAGGACAATTAGCTGAAAGTGATTAGGGTTTGAATTGTTGGGGGGAAAGGTTGTTTTGTGATTAGTGGTAAAACGGCGTGTTTGGATTGTGAGACCTTTTCATAATATCAATGTCCTGCAAAGATGGTAGATCAGTTGAAGATAACGGCAAGTATGTCCGTTATACACCTGAGCAGGTTGAAGCTCTTGAAAGGCTATATCATGAATGTCCAAAACCCAGTTCAATGCGTCGTCAGCAGCTTATTCGTGAATGTCCTATTCTCTCCCACATTGAGCCTAGGCAAATCAAAGTTTGGTTTCAAAATAGAAGGTATTATTCCCTAACTACTCAAAGATTATGTTTTAATTACTCCATTTTGTTAGTCCGGGTAAAGCCATATTTCCTATTTCGTAATTACTTTGATTTGCTGCACTTGAGCTGAGGTCTTGCATAAACATCCTCTCTACCTCCACGAGGTAGGGGTAAGGTCTCCATACACTTGTGGCATTACACTGGGTATGTTGTTGTTAGTCTGTGTAAAACCACATTTCCTTTTTCATGACTACTTTGATTTGCTGCACTTGAGCTGAAGGTCTTCCGTAAATGACTTCTCTGCCTCCACAGGGCAGGGGTAAGGTCTGCGTACACTCTACTCTTCCTAGACCCCACTTGTGGGATTACGCTGGGTACATTGTTGTTGTTATTAGTCGGGGTAAAGGATTCATATAATGACCCCAAATACCAACCTTTGGATTGTTTATTATTTTTTGCTTTGTCGAGGTACGCAGATGCCGGGAAAAACAGAGGAAAGAGTCATCAAGGCTTCAGGGTGTGAATAGAAAGCTGTCAGCAATGAACAAGCTATTAGTGGAAGAGAATGATAGATTGCAGAAGCAAGTTACTCAACTGGTATATGAAAATGGATACTTCCTCAAGCAAACTCAAACTGTAAGCTATTGGTTTTAGGCATTATTACCTCCTAACATTTTAGGTAACCGAGGGTTAAAGTGTGATTCTTGTTTTGCAGACAAAGCTTGCTTCAAAAGACTCCAGTTGTGAATCAGTGGTAACGAGTGGTCAACACCACTTGACACCTCAGCATCCCCCAAGAGATGCTAGTCCTGCAGGGTTAGTGGGATTATGGTTGTTGGGTCCTTTTCTTATCTTGTTTTTTTTTATGGTGTTTGTGGGTGGCTTGTGGCAATTGCTCTGCTTTTTTGTGTTTTTTTCCAGGCTTTTGTCCATTGCAGAAGAGACTTTGACAGAGTTTCTTTCAAAGGCTACTGGAACTGCTGTTGAGTGGGTCCAAATGCCTGGAATGAAGGTATATCTTAATAAAATAATGGACAGATAAATTTAGTTATTCTCTACAGAAAAGTGTGGTGTTTTTTTCTGGTGAAGGAAGTGCTTCATATTTTTTTATGCTCTTTTTCGTTAAGACTCTTCAGGTGTACTATCACGTGGTTAAAACATTCACGTAGCTAATCTGTTCCAATCAATATTATGTTGAAACCCGCTAACTGCAATGTCCTAACATCGTATGCAAGAAACAGGATGCTTCTTCTTTTTCTTTATAAGTATCTTCAATGAATTATGGAGCAGTAGCCAATTCCTTTGGCTAATGTTATCAAGGACACAGTTTCCCAAACCATAATCTTAAAACACATAATCCTTCCGTTCTACTGCACACTTTAAGAGAGAAATGAGAACTTTTGAAATTTGTGATCCATAATATTTGTGGGGTATTAAAGTTGTCATTAAGGTTAATATTGAAATTTAAGTTAAATTGTTTCCAAATATATAATATTACCGATCTATTCCCAATGAAGCAAAAAAGAAATGTAGTCACATAAATTGAAACAAAGGGAGTACAAGTTTATACGATGTTATATTCTTATGGTTTTGAAATGTATTATTCAAACTGAATCTTTCATGCAATTGGTATTCACCCTTGTCGATCTCATTGCATGTGAGGACCATATTACTGTCATGCTACCTTTTTCCCTCACTTTAGTTATAGCTATATCACTATTTAAGTTTGTTTATGCCTAAGTGACTCGTCCTGATCATTGCTCATGCTATTATGACTAGCCTGGTCCGGATTCCATTGGAATCATTGCTATTTCTCATGGTTGCACTGGCATGGCAGCTAGAGCTTGTGGCCTGGTTGGTTTAGATCCAACAAGGGTAAGTTGGTTATCTATTCTTGGGTCGTCTTTGGGATTATAATTTGAAACTAATTGGCTAAACTCCCTTTAGGTTGCTGAAATCCTTAAGGATCGCCCTTCCTGGTATCGTGACTGCCGGGCTGTTGAAGTTCTAAATATGCTGCCTACTGCCAATGGTGGAACCATTGAACTTCTTTACATGCAGGTAGGTCACTATGATCCATGATTTTCACTACTTGTGAAGTTGTGCCTTCAGTCCTCTTATGCATGCTTGAAGATCTTATGAAAGTGTCGTACTGTTTAGCTTTATGCTCCAACAACTTTGGCACCTCCTCGTGACTTCTGGCTGTTACGCTATACTACTGTTACGGATGATGGCAGCTTTGTGGTATGCGATTTATTTTTTCCAGTTCGTTTTTAAATCAAGAAATTTATTTTCACCAAGTCTCCAGAGGATGTGCGGTATCACTTTCATGATGCTTACCAGTATCACACACAATATGCCAGCAGAGTTTTTGTTTTTCTCCTTAAAATGCTCGAGTATGTCTCAAACATAATCCAAACAGAATTCTGCTTGGTGGACATATATTGTCACGACCCGAACCGAGGCCCTTGCCATGACGAGCATCCCGAACCACGAAGGCCCGGACGCCCTTCTAACTTGTAATCATATACACCATTCATACAAAATTAAGGAAATGCGGAAGAAAATATATAGCGAAACGGAATCATGGTCATAAGTCTGATACAAGTTCAAAAATGGAAAATGAAATCCAAAACCATCTTACAACATCTGAAAACCATCTGCGAAATCTCTACTACATGACTAATGATAAATGTCAGGAAATAAATAGGCCTTCTGAATTATAGAAGGCTCACCAACTGAACTCTGCACTTCCGTCTTAGGAACTCTACTGCTTATCAGGACCCCTAGATTGTGTCTCAGAACCTGGAAGGTAGGGGGTTCGATACAGTTGTACTGGTACGCGAAGAAATCCAAAATAATGAATTTATACATATAAAATAGATCAGAGCAGATTACAAAACATCATGTATGATATGGTTCAAAACACTTGGGCATTTCTTGAATAATCATAAAACTTTTTGTCAATGCAGTTTTCTGATCTTTGAATTACTTCCGAGTTAGGTGGTTCTCCCCTACAAGTCTGATATTCCACGGGCTATATGGAATCCGCCATTGACTCGGCGGGGAAGCCCCCAACCTAAGTGTGCCGCAAGGGTTGGAGTGGTCTGGGTCTGATACGCCACAGGGCACTAGGCCTGCGTAATATAATATACCCGGATCGGCAAATCACGATTTTGGGCAATGAGTTGTCTGAACTCGTGCCTTCTTCGGGGAACCACCTAACATCTCTTTAAGCCCACTTTTATCCTTTTCTGAACATGTATAATTCTAAAGTCTAAATCATGAAAGTTCGATAAAGTCTGATTTCTATATTAGTCTGTGTCTGTGTCTGTTATGGCATTGTCTGAATTGGTATCGTCATACCGGGACTTGCAAGTCATGTTTTTGGAGTCATAATGCAATAAGCATGATCTTTCATTAAAATATAGTTCAGACCACCCAAACATGCAATTTGCATAAGAGATTTCATGTTCCAAAAACATAAGTCAAAACTATACAAAAATTCTCATTCTTTCAACAAACAAATGGTGTTCATGCAATCTTTAACAACCCATGCAACTCTTTTCATTATATGATTATGTTCAACATTCATCAACATAAACAACCCTCTCTTTTGAAATCAAAATCATAATCCAAATATAACATTACTCAAGACATTTCATATCATGCTTTGTAAGATGCATTCAAAACAATTCATAGCATATCATAAGGAAAGGAAAATCATAACAAGAGAGGGATTTTTCATGGATCATGCTCTCAATTCAATCATCAACCTTAAGATACATGCTTACATATATATATAATTTCAAATCAATTTGGGGGAAGGCCTAAAGGCCAAAACAATATCATCAATGCTTCTAAAACATGAATGTATTCATAAACCCGAAACCCCTTTCTAAAAATCATGATTTCTATTCCCATGAGATTTTAGGAAAACCCCGCGTACCATAAAATAGGAAATTAGTGACTGATTCTTGAAGCCTACGGTTTGGGAATTCCAAATCTTCAATCAATTTCGAAAACCCACGGTTGAATCTTTATTTGGGTTTTTAGTTTGAAACCCTTGGGAGTGCTCTCGAGTAATTTGATGAAAGATAGGCTTATTTTGCTCAAAAACACCCTAAATCTCTTGTTTTCATGACTTGGTATGCGGGCAAAAAACTAGACTGCCCCTTTGGATTTTTAAAATTCGCAACAGGTACGCCGTGTAAGGCTTCACCGCGTCGCGGCGATGGGTTCATCGCTATACCCATCGTGACGCGGTCTAATCGCGACGAGCTACTGGTTTTGACAAATGTGGATCTAGGGTTCACTGCGACGCGGTGACCCTCTAGAAATTGACAATTGCGGATTAAGGGCTTGGTGCGATGCGACGGCTTGTCCATCGAGAATACTGAGTTCTAAAATCGCTCTAACTTCTTCACCGAGTGTCCGTTTTGGACGAATCTTATATCGACGGAAAGCTCATTCAATTTCCCATATGATAAAAAGTCAAAATTAGGG